>NW_006408611.1:8670702-8673670 GCF_000296735.1 Chrysochloris asiatica
AGGTATTTGAAATAAACAAATCATTGGTTTTGCAGAATTCTATCATGCAATCTCCAGCATCATTTCTATCACCAAGGCCATATTTTCCAATTACTGATCCTTCCTCTTTGCTCCCAACCTTTGCATTCCAATCACCAGTAATGATCAATACATCTTGATTGCATTTTTTATCAATTTTAGATTGAAGAAGTTGGTAGAATTCTTCTATTTCATCCTCACTGGCTTTAGCGGTTGGTGCATAAATGTAAATAATAGTGGTATTAACTAGGCTTCCCTATAGGTGGATAGATATTATCCTATCACAGACAGCATTGTCCCTCATGACTGATCTGGATATTTTCTTTTTGTCAATGAATGCAACACCAGTCCTCTTCAATTTGTCATTGCTGGTATAGTTAACCATATGGTTGTCAGATTCAAAATGACCAATACCAGTCCATTTCAGCTACTAATGCCTAACATATTGATGATGTAAATCAAAACAATGATGAAATAATATCTCATCTCAGCATTATTAGTTGTTGTTTTTAAGTGCTGTCAAGTCTGTTCCAACTCAGGAATCCTGTATAGGGTTTCCAAGGAACATCTGGTCAGTTTGAACCACCAACCTTCTATTTAGTAGTCCAATACTTTTTCTATAACATCACTAGCATTAATAGAAAAGTTCAAAAACCAGAAAACAAAAATGCTGGTGAGGATGTGGAAAAATGGGAGCCCTCCTACATTGATGTTGGGACTGAAATTAGTGCACTCACTTTATAAAACAGTATGGTCATTACTTAAAAAGTTGCAAATAGATATACTTTGTAAGCCAGCCATCCCTCTACTTTGCATGTATCTACAAAAAATAAGAGCCAGTACACCAGTAGTTATATATACACCCATGTTCATTTCAGCACTATTGACAACAGAAGAATGACGGAGACAGCCTAAATGCCATCAATGGAAGAATGGATAAACAATTTCTAGTACATATACACAATGGAATACTATGTAATGTTGAAGAATAACAGTGAATATGTAAAACACCTCACTCATAAAATTGAGGAACCTAGAGGACATTATGCTGAGTGAAATTAGTCAATCAAAATAGGACAAATGTTATATAAGACCACTAAACAAAAACTCAGTAAAATAATTTAATACTGCAAGAAATATTCTTTGATGGTTGCCCTGAGTGGAAGGAAAGGGTAAGTAATTCACTGGCTAGAGAATTGTTGTTCTTAAATGTCATTGAGTCTGTTCTTACTCATAGCAACCCTGTATATGGGTTTCACAAAGAAGTTGGTGGATTTGAACTGCCGACCTTTTGGTTAGCATTCCAGTGCTTACTCAACAGCATAACAGTAGACATATTTTAATTTGGACAATGGAGAATGTAATATACATGGTTGGTAGAAAAATGTGGAAAACAGGTGAAGACACAGGGAGGTAGCCACGCATTAAAGGGGACAGAGGTAAATAAATAGTGTTATTCACACAATCCTGGAACAACAGTGTTCTGTAGCTATACATGGACAGATGTACAGGTGGAACAGGTATGCGAGGGAAGGTAGAGTATACTATGGTCCTGAAGCAACCTTCAGGTCTAGAACAGAATTCACAGTTATGGCCCATTTTTTGGCCAAGCAGTAGATCATTATATGGGGGCCCAAATTGCGGTGGGGGGCAGACAATGGGACTTTCGAGGTATGCTTACCATGAAAGAATCAATCATTTAAGATCAAAAGGTAGCATTTACCTAAGAAAAAAGTTGAGAAGGCATGGGAAGAAGGATGGGATGGAAATAGGAATAACAGGAAGGGAGTGGAATAATGGTTGTTCATACCTGAGATGAAACAAAGTGTATGACTTTTTGAATGTAAAACCAATGATCTCTCTGTAAACCTTCACTTAATTCACAATAAAAAGTGAAGAAATAAAAGAAAATGGATTTTTCCATCAACTTTATGAAGTCCTCATATTTGAAATCTGTTATATACTTTATGTATTTAAATTCATATGCTAAATTTGGCTATGAAATATTTGTACTTTAAGTTTCATAAGATTTAAAGTTAAAAACAAAAAAACCAACAAGTTTCACATATCCATGTTGCTTCAAACCTAGTTAAATATTTTTCCAGTATCTAAACCAAGTAACTTTGCTTAAATTTAAAACTGAAAAATGTCATCCCTCATTCATACTGGTCATATTTCAAGTGTTCAAGAGTTACATGTGGTTATTGGTATTCATAATGGACAGTACAATATACATATGAATTTAAATTGTGTGTAAGTTAATGTGGACTTTTCCAGTAGAGTGTTTCTGCTTAGAAAGGACTTTGCAACTTATATGTTTTGCAATGAAAACTTTTTCATCCTAATGATTCTGCCTACCTAAAATATTAATATGTGTTTGGAAAAACTGAAGAAAAGGGAAAATGATCCATATTTGTAATTTTATTGTTTGTGACATGATGTTGACAAAGCTACATTGACAAAACAGCAGCAAATCTGGGGTTCTAATTGTGCTTGTTCTCATTCTTTACCTCATGCAAGCATATTCTCCTTTTTATACATCTGCTTTATTGGGATACAAAATGATCTAAAACAATTATTTGAAAATTTTTATGATTTGAATTGGATAAAATTCTCTTTGTGAACATTTCAAATGGTGCAATTACATAATACAATCTCATTAGACAGCTTTCATTTTCCACAAGAGACAGATGTCACAGCGAAATCTTCCTCACATTTGAGCAGCCCCAGGCTTTATAAAAGCTATCTGCGAAACACTGCTCCATTGATAAGCGGAAAAGTGGACTTTTTTTTTTTTAATGTATATATTCTTCTCATTTCAATTTTCTTGATAATTCCAGAAAGACCTTTTTAATTCCCTGTTACTTTCCCAAGACACCAAGTGCATCATCTTAGATCATTGATATCATTATAGTTCTCTAAAATAGGAGATACTGGGAAATAAAGTTCT
>NW_006408611.1:8673835-8675297 GCF_000296735.1 Chrysochloris asiatica
CTACTTCTATGTCAGTTTAACTCCTATGGTGGTCTTCCTCTTTCTCACTGACCTTCCACATTACCAAGCACGATGTCCTTCTTTGCTAGAAAACATGTCCTAAGTATGAGAGATGATGTCACACCTTTCTGACTTCTGGATTCATACATAGATTTAGGGTTAACCAAATTTATCCAGATTAAAAATTTCTCATCGAACCACTGTCTTGATTTTTTAATGCTGCTGTAATACAAGTTACTGTATCATAAGTGAGTGGCTTTAAGAAGCAAAATTTTATATTCTCTCAGTTTGTTGTTGCTGTTGTTTCCAATGGATTCCAACTCATAGTGGCCCTGTCTGTATAGGGTTTCTCAGGAATGGCTGGTAAATTTGCATCACCAACCCTGCAACTCAAACAAACCTTGAGGCTTATCCTATGGCACCACATCAGGAGGCCAGGTATGCAAATCGGGGCTTATCATATCACAAAAGTCATTATGCTAAGACACACCCTACATTACTATGACTTTATCAGCATAACAAAGAACACTGTATTTACAACCAGGGTCTCAACCACAGTTTTCTGTGTTAGGATTCCAACACATATTTCAGAGGGACACAACTCAAAATATAACAATCTCAAAGATAAGTTCCTTCTTCATTTGTTTGTAGACTCTTTAAAACTTCCTGCTAAAAATTGCATTCTACCTTGTCTGTTTGATTTGGATGAAGCCGATATTATTTGCCATTGCAACTTTAACATGTGAGGATGTGACTATGATAGTTATCTTGAGCAAAAGATAAGAAACCTATTTGAGAATAGAGATAAAAAGAGAGAGGTGTCAAAAATATGAAACAAGAAATAAAGTCCACATGATACTGCTTTTGTCTCAGAATAAAACCAAGTATAAATCAAACAACCCCTCAATATTTTAGTTATGTGCATTATGTTTTCTTCCTGAATGTTTTTGCTGGGTTTTCTGCCACTTACCATGAAATGGTAATATTTGATTCAATATGCCTCTTGTCAGTTTCCTCTCACACATATGTTAAGACTTATTTTTCTTCAATGTCCTCTTGTTATATTGTAAAGAAAATAAGTCGATGAATAAATTCAAAGCTTTACATAGAGCAACGTTACAGGATTGGTAAAGTTGTAGTCTTATTATGTGTTATTAGCTCCTCAAGGGAATAACTTTTCAAGGGAAGACGGGAGTCTTGGAAAGGAAAATTAAAATTGCCACTTCAACTAAGAGTTGAGGCTTTCATATGGCTCTTTAGAATTCATCAGAGATTTACAAGAAGTCTAGCACTACATATTATTGCCAGTAATGGAAGACTAGTAAAATAGGATAAATCATGGCCAAGAACATTTTATATATTACTGACTTTATTTGCCAGTTCAATAATGGTTGTTATTGTTGTTGTTGTTAAGTGCCCTGGAGTTGATTCCGACTCATAACGACCCTGCACAGGGTTTCCG
>NW_006408611.1:8675712-8687284 GCF_000296735.1 Chrysochloris asiatica
GAGACTACAACTCATTTGACTATAAACATTTTGCTTATTTTTAATTTACTTTTCTCCATTAGTTTGAAGCAATGACCTTTTGGTTCAAAGATGAGCACTTTAACTATTGCACCAGCACAAGTTCTTATTGAAGGGCAAGGGGTCCCAAATTGCTAAGCAATTTTCAAGTAAAAGAGTAAAGTAAGAGGCTTCACATTTTCTGATTTTAAAACATACTAAACATTACAGTAAGGAGCTCTGGTAGCGTAGTGGTTACGAACCGGGCTGCGAACCACAGGTCAGCAGTTTGAGACTACCAACCACTCTGCAGGAGAAAGATGAGGCTTTCTGCTCCCAAAAAGATTTACAGCCTCGGAAACCCTGTACAGGGTCACTATGGGTTGGAACCGACTCGATGGCACTTAACAACAATAAACATTACAGTAACTAAAATAATCTCATTCTGATATAGACATATGAAAGAGTAGAGTAGAATTTGGAATCCAGAAATAAATCTATACATTTATGGTCAATTGATTTTTAACAAAAGTGTTACATGCATTCATGAGAAAGCAAGAGCTTCTTCAGCAAATACTGATAATTGAATCTGTACATGCAGAAGAGTGAACCAGGATCCATAACTTAGAGGATATACAATACCAACTCAAAATGGATCCAGGATTTAATTTATAAAGGTTGTCGTTGTTGTTGTTAGGTGCCATCAAGTTGATACTGACCCATAGTGACCTTATGTACAGCAGAACAAAACATTGCCTGATCCTGGGCCAACCTCACTATTGTTGCCACACTTGAGTCCATAGATGCTGCCACTTGGCCAATCCATCTTATTGGGAGTCTTCCTCTTTTTCTCTGACCCTCCACCTTACCAAACATGATATCCTTCTCCAATGACTAGTCCCTACTGACAATATGTCCAAAGTATGAGAAACGAAGTTTGGCCATCTTGGCCTCCAAGGAGCATTCTGGCTACACTTCTCCCAAAATGAATCTATTGGTTCTTTTGGCAGTCCATGGCACTTTCAATATTCTTCTCCAACACCATAACTCAAAAGCATCTATTCTTCTATGTTCTTCCTTATTCACTGTTCAGCTTTCACAGGCATATGAGATTATTGAAAATAACATGGTTTGGGTCAGGCACACCTTAGTCCTCAAGCTGACATCTTTGCTGTTCAACACTTTAAAAAGCTCTTGTGCAGCAGATTTGCATAATGCAATATGTCCTTTGATGTTTTAACTGCTTCTTCAGTGAGTGTTGTTAGTTGATCCAAGAAGAATGAAGTCCTTGACAACTTCAATCTTTTCTCCATTGATAAAAATGTTGTTGATTGGTCCAGTGGTGAGGATTTTTGTTTCCTTTACATTGAGATGTAATCCATACTGAAGGTTGTGCTCTTTGATCTTCATCAGTAAATGTTTTTAAGTCCTCTTAACTTTCAGCAAGCAAGGTTGTATCATCTGCATATTGCAGATTGTTAATGAGACTTCCTCCAATCCTGATGCCATGTTTTTCTTCATATAACCCAGCTTCTCACATGATTTGCTCAGCATATAGGTTGAATAAGTATGGTGAAAGAACACAACCTTGTCGCACACCTTTCTTAATTTTAAAACATTAAGTGTTCCCATGTTCTTTATATAATTTATAAAGGTAAAAACAATATAATTAAAAAAATAAAATATAGTGGTGTAGCTGCAGGTCCTGTCTTTTAGAACGGGGTACCTGATCTGATAACAAAAACACAAGCAGGAAAAGACAAAATAGATCAATGGGAACTCATAAATTAAATACTTTTGTTCACAAAAGGACTTAATCAAAAAAAGTGAAAAGACAACGATTTTTGTTGTTTTTAGGTGCCATTGAGTCTGTTCTGACCCATGCACAATACAACATAACAATGCCCAGTCCTGGGCCATCCTCACAATCATTTTTATGCTTGAGCCCATTGCTGCTGCTGCTGCTGCTGCTGTGCCAATGGCTATGCCAACCCATCTCGTTGGGGATCTTCCTGTTTTTTGCTGACCCTCCTGATACTTCCTAATAATATGCCCAAAGTATGAGAGACAAAGTCTCACCATTTTGGCTTTTAAGGAGCATTCTGGCTGAACATCTTCCAGCACAGATTTATTTCTTCTTGTGGAAGTCCATGGAACTTTTAATATTTTTCTCTCACTCAAATGTATTAATTCTTCTATGGTCTTCCTTATCTATTGTCCAACTTCCACATAAATATTGTTGTTGTTGTTGTTGTTAGGTGCTATCAAGTCGGTACCAACCCATAGTGACCTTCTGTACAGCAGAATGAAACACTGCCCAATCCTGGGCCAACCTTACTATTGTTGCCACGCGTGAGTCCATCGATGTTGCTACTTGGCCGATCCATCTCACAGGTGACCTTCCTCTTTTTCTCTAACCTTCCACCTTACCAAACATGATATCCTTCTCTAGTGACTGGTCCCTCCTGACAATATGTCCCAAGGATGAGAGATGAAGTCTGGCCATCTTGGCTTTCAAGGAGCATTCTGGCCGCACTTCTTCCACAACGGGTCTATTGGTCAGATGCACTTTAATCCTCAAACTGAAAAGACAACCTAAACTCTTGGAAAACAATGTACTCACTAAGGGTCTAATATTCAAAAAATATGAATTATGTCTACCCCTGAAAAAGAAAATGACTAACACTAATAATTTTTAAAATGGGCAAAGAGGTGAACCGGACATTTCAGCACAGACAATATTGAAATGGCCCAATAAGTAAATGAAAATATGCTTAATATTTCTAGCCATTAAATCCACTGCCATCAAGTCATTTCCAACTCAGAGAGACCCTAGAGGACAAACTAGGACTTCCCCATAGAGTATAATGTATCTGTCGCTCACAGAGTGGATGGTACCCTGAACCCTAAGTTTTTCTTTAGCAACTGAGCACAAACCCACTAAGCCACCAAAACTATAGTGAGATCGCATTTCAGCCATATTAGAATGCCAATAATCAAAGCAAAACAAAAAACCACACAAACAAACAAAGCAAAAATAGGAGTTGATAAGTCATTATGGAAAATAGTTTGGTAGTTGCTCAAAAAGTTGTGCTATGACCCAGCAATCCCAATTGTAGGCATATACTCAGAAGAAATGAAATCAGGAACTGAAATACAAATTTTCACACCAGTTTTATTGTAGCAATTTCACAATAGCCAGAAAATGGAAACATCTGAAATGTTTGCTCAGCAATATAGAGAAATGAAGTCTTAGGACATAGTACATCTTACACTGTGTATAAACTTTAAAAACATACTAGGTGAAAAATGGTCAGTTGTAAAATGACAAATACTGCATGATTTCACTTATATAAATAAAACAAGCAAATACTCGTATACAGAAATCAGAGACTGTTAGTGGCTAACAACTTTAGAAGTCAAGGCCTTATGCCAAGGAGACATCACCTTTACATTAACGGTAGTGAAGTGGTTTGAAAAAGTTGCACCAGCAGAATTATATATGTAGAAATTGTTGCATTGTCTTATGCCTTGCTGTATAGATCGCTATCACAATAAAAATAAAAATAAAAATAAAAACATGGGTCCTGTATCTTGGTATTTGGTTCTCAGTCATGGTGAGTGACCTTCAATATTCACTCTCATGACCAACATTCTCACATCCCAGAGAAATGCTTCATAATTTATCCTGATCCATGTCCTCTGGCAGTTGCATCCTGATGCCAAGAGATCTGTGGGTCATGCCATTATGTTTGAGATAACACTGTACCAGAATGCCAGGTAGAATTAAATGGTGGAAGGTAGGTTTTTGGAAAACAAAACTAGATAAAACAAATTAATTCACTTCCAAATTCTTCCTCAAACATAGGATGAATGCAACAGACTTTTGCATAACAAAGTGCAGCTTCCCAGAAGTGATGAAAGTTCATTTTCTTTCTTTTCTTTGTGTTTTAATTTGTGTCCTAGACATCAGTTCCATGCAGGATGAGTAACATTTTGCAGGTGTAGAACATTTTGAAGTATTAAACAATTTGTATTAATGTTACATTATATATAGAAGTGCTGTATAGAATGTTATATAACATGCAAGGAATCGGACATATTTTCTTTATATTATTGAAGGAAACTATGTTATGTGCCACAGAGTCAGTTCTGACTCATAGCGTCCCTGTACAGAGTTTCCGAGGCTGTAGATCTTTACAGAAGCAGAAAGTCTCATCTTTCTCCTGTGGAAGCTATACATTAAAGAAGATCAAAATTATGATACAGTGATAGCTATTTCTACCATGAAATCAATGACTTATAGCATTTACTAAACCCATCCCAATGTTTACAGAGAAAGTGTAAAATTCTTACACATTCTTAGCACCCAACTAAGCACCCAACTCAAAGATAAACTACTTTCCTCAGAAAAGCCAAGTTTAACCACAATGACAGAATGTATAACCTATTTGCAATTATTTGTGTAATAAGGCACAAGGTATATAAACATATTAACCACAAAATCAAAATTAGGGTTTTTTGGTTTTTTTTTTTTTTTTGCCAAAGTGAAGGTAATGCAAATAAATTATATGAAATAAACATATATTATTTTAAAAATCACATCTGAGTTTATACTGTTTCATACCCAAATGCTACCTGTTGAGCAAAAGGATATCCATATATTCTCATATATAATTAAATTTATTGTCTTTTGAGATTTTTCTTACTTTAGTTATAAAAAATAACACCTTACACATGTTTTTCCAAATTGGCATCTACAAAAATATTTATCAAAGTTAGTGAATGAAATAAGATAAACAGTGCTCTATTGGTAGTTGTATAACTTTAAATATTTAGACATACTGTCGTTAAGTATTCATTTTTCCTTCTGCTTGGGCCCTACAAAAAAAGTTGCCAGCCTGATTAAATGTAATATTCTATTTGTATTATGTTTTAGAGAAAGCGAAGGAGCCCAGGTTGCACACTGATGAAGCATTAAGATGCTAACTGAACGGTCACTAATTCTAACCCACCAGTTGTTGTAAGGGAGAAATACGTGGCAGTTGTCTTCCAAAAGGATTAAGTCCTTGGAAACCCTTCCAGGGTGGTGGTTTTGAGGCATGTAATCGGTTCTGATCCACAGCGACCCTGTATAGGGTTTCTGAAGCTGTAAATCTTTACAGCAGCAGAAAACCTCATCTTCCTCTTGTGGAGCAGCTAGTAGATTCAAACTGCTAACCTTTTGGTTAGCAGATAGGGTTGATATAAGTCAGAATTGACTGAGTGGCAATGGCTGAATGGGTGAATGAGTTGAAACTGACTTGATAGCAACCCGTTTGTGTTTTTTTTTTTTTTTTTGCTTTTTGAGTTTTGGTTATTTTATTTATTTATTTTTGGCAGGGTGGGAGTTGGTGAAAGAGAGTGTTTATCATGTATCAGAATGATGGCTATATAGAGTAAATGTGACTTAAATTGAATCTTAAGGGATGTGTAGAGCACTTGAGAAAACTTAAGATGACCCTGATAAAAGAAGTAACAAAATTCAAGATACTGAAGCAGGGGTAGCCAGTCATATTCACAAGAATGAAAGAAGGTGCCTAGTATAGGAGATCCTTCTTTATGTACAATGTAAACTGAAGCCTTTGAAAGGGCAAAGTATAGATTTCAGACCTAAGGTAGCAATATTAAGTGCAGGAATTAGATTTCAAATCACAATTTGGAAGCTTAAAACTAGGCATTTTCATATTTATCTCAGAATCAGAATATCTTGCAAAACCCAATTACAATTTTTTTTTTAAACACTCGTAATTGTCTTATCTATATGATTGTTGAGTTAATCAAACTGTATTCCTTCAGTTTCTTTCATAGTGTTTTACAATTGGAGTTCCTGGCTGGCACAAATGGTTAACTTTCTCGGTTGCTAACCCAAACTTTGGAGGTTCAAGTCCACTCAGAGCTGCCTCAGCCCTGGAAAGCACTTAGAGCAGAGATCTACTCAGAAGCACATAGGATCACCATTAGGCTGAATTAGCAGTGACTGTACTTAGTTCAGGTATCTTGCGACTTAGGCTAAGAATACTTTTTAAACTTGTTATTTAAAAATAATGATACATTAAATCTTATGCAGGGTCACTCTGGGTCAGAACTGACTCAATGGAAATATACAACAACAATAGGCAGTGCAAAGATAATAGAGAAGCTTCCTACCCAGCTCCCTGTGAGCTATATCTCTTACAGTTTACAATAAAATATAAAAACTAGGAAATTATATTGGTACAATGTGTGTGTAAGATGCTTTGTGTGTGTGCAATTTATCACATGTTCATATTTATGTAAGCACCATCACAATCAAGAGAAATCACTGTACAATGACAACAAAGATGTACCACACACTCGTTTCTTACAGTTACATCTACCCTATATCAACTGTCATTAATTGTTAACAACTGCTGATCAGTTTTCCATCCATTTTATTACTGAAGTGAAGTTGTATCATTTCAATTTTGTTATATAAATGAACTCAAACCATATATGAGCTTTTAAGACTGACTTCTTACACACAGCATGGTAACTTTGAGATCCATTTAAGTTGTTAATCCATCAGTGGTGTGTTCCTTTTTATTGTTGAGAAGTATTTTATGATATGGATGCTGTCATTGTTACTGTTAAATGCCATTGTGTCAGTTCCAACTCATAGCAACCCTGTGTAGTGTTTCTAAGGAGTGGATGGTAAGCTTGAACTGTTGATCTTCTGGTTCAAACTGTCTTTGTAGTCCAGCATAGTAGCCTACGACACCACGCCAGGATATACCATTGCTTGTTTGCCCATTCATCTGTGAGGGATATGGTGGTTGTTTCCAGTTTGTGGCTAGTATGAAAACTTGTTATGAGCATTCATGTTCATATTTTGGATGTATGAGCACATTTTTGTTTTTTTCTTTAAGATAAATGTCTAGAAGTGCTATTGCTGAGTCATATGGTAGTTACATGTTTCTTTATTTGTTTTATTTAGTAAATATCCAAATTGTCTTTCAGAATGCCTCTACCATTTTACTTCTCCACCAACAATGTATGTGATATTCAATCTCTGTGCACCCTTTTCAGCAATTGGTCTTGTCATTATTATTATCAATATTTTACATGTTCTAATTGTTGTTATTGATAAGTGCCATCAAGTCAATTCCAACTCAGCAACCCTGGGGAGAGACTGGTGAATATGAACCACAAACCCAGTGGTTCAAACTGACCTTCTGATCCAGTGCATTAACCCACAGCACCACACCAGGACTCCTAAATGTTCTAATTTCATTGTGATCTTAGTTTCTATTGTACTGATAGCATACTCATGGCATGATGCTGGAGAATAAGCGCTGGACTGCTAAACAAGAATTCTGGGGTACTACCAGCTGTTCCTTGGAAACCTATACAAGGTCATTATGAGTCAGAACTGGCTCCATGGCACTTAACAACAACAATAGCTAGTAATGAGTCCTGGTGTGCCATTATAGGATAAGCACTGGATTACTAATCACAAGGTTAATGGGTCAAACAGACCAGGAACTCATTGGAAACGCTATGCAGGGCTGCTTTGAGTTGGAACTGACTCAAGGGTAATTATCAAAAATAGCTAGTGATGGAAATCTCTCACATGTTTATTAGCTATCCAGAATGAGCTTATTATTACATTTACAATATTCCATATCATGCCTACATTGGTTCTATGCCTATTAGTGTGTGTGTATATAAAAATTCTCAACTGGACTCAAAAAAACACACCCCTAAACTAGGTCCACTATTCCATTTATTCAACTAGGTCCACTATTCCATTTATTCAACTATCTCTGTCTATTAAAGTGTATCTAATTTCTACTTTTCTGAAAAGCATGTCATTTTTTTCCTGATAAGTTACTAAAGAATTTTGACAATCATAAATGAATACGCATCAAAATCAGAGTTATGGGATAATTAGTCCAGCCCCCTAAGTAATCCAGTGTTTTAAAAGCTTATCCAAAGCAGGAGAGCACAAAGATTTATTAAGTGCACTGAATTACAGTCTACATGACAGAAACAATTCAGGCTAAAATCTTCTTTAGCAATCCAATTGGTGGCATGAATTACACACACATCTCTTGGCTATATTTCTGATGTCAATTCACTGCTTCTACCTTCCAAGGATGTAACAATATCAAGATTTCAGTCTTTCAGGATGCAAAATCTTTTCCTTTCCTTAGCATATTTTGAATGTTGTATAATTCTCTATTTACCCACAAAAATCTGAGCACACTCACAACTGTCAGTCAGCTCATACAGAAAAGTGGTCTGAAATCTAATAACAAAAATCATGATTATTTCTCTGTTCTTGCTCTAATTTGTACCCCAAATTACCATCTAAGCCTTTGAGTTTTTTTCCTCTATTGCTTGTACAACTAAGTCAAACTTTCAAGTTGAGTAGAATTAAACTTCCACAGATAATATCTCTGAGGATAACTTTTATCATTTTTATTTCCTTCTTTGTCTCCAGTTTCCTTTCAAGAATCTGTTCTTATCTCTTCAAGTAAAACTATATAGTCTCTTTATAATTACTTCATTTTAAAACATAGTTTAGCTTTATTAAGAATCATTATCCACTTCTCTAATATATTTTTTTATCTTTTTAATTTATTTTTCATTTACATACAGTACAATAAACCATATATACTGTGTAATTTTTTAGTTTTATAAAATGTATAGCATTACATACCCACCAACACAATCATAAAACAAAATAGCTTCATAACCTTTAAAAAATTATATTTTCTTTAATCCTACTTTATATTCTAAGTTTAACATCTGACAGTGTGGTGTTATAAGATAAGCACTAGACCACAAGATGGGTTTGAACCACAAGGTCAGTGGTTCAAACTTCCCAGACGCTCCTTGTAAATCCTATATGGGGTTACTATGAGTTAGAATGAACTCAATTGCACTTCACAACAACAGCAACAGATCTTAGCATTTCCAATTCACTCCTTCAATATGTAGAAATTGCATCCAGCATCTTTGCTTACATTAATACATTTGAGAACCACCCCATTCTCCTGGTCAGTCTGAGCATTAATGGGTAACATCCTTCTTTCCTGTCCACTGGCAGTATAGAACCACCCTTCAACTGTAGGTGGTAATCTCATTTTATTGACTTATTGCACACAAGCTTCATCCAGTCACTTTTGGAAAATGACCTTATTTGTTGGTATAGAGCTGTAAGATAAGCACTGGATCACCAGGTTGGCTTGAACTGTGAAGTTAGTGGTTCAAATCCACCAGCTGCTCCTCAGAAACCCTATACCAGATCTCTATGAGTAGAAGCTGACTTGATAGCACTAAACAACAGCAAAAACACCCTCTGGAGTGGCAGGGACCCTCCAATGAAACCTATGCTTTGAAATCTAGATGGTAATGGTTCCACTCTTCAAAACCAAATAAATGGCATATCTGGCAACTGTATTCCTTTCGGCATTTTTGCTCATCTCTGATGGGCCTTTCCTTTTATTGGAAGACAGTAGGTATTCTCATCCAAGTAGTTCTGTTGTTGTTATGAGCTGTGGAGTTGGTTCTGACTCATAGTGAACCTGTACAGGGTTTCCGAAGCTGTAAATTTTTATGGGAGCAGAAAACCTCATCTTTCTTTCATGGAACACCTGGTAGTTTGGAACTGCTGACCGTGAGGTTAGCAACCCGATTCAAAATCACTTACTTGCCCATTTATTGGAGAAATCATGAAAGATCAAGATTTCACTTAGAAATCTCCTTAGCTAACAGTTCAAGTTTATCACTTACAAACTCTGGTTTCCACAAAATGTTTTATTTTAATTTAGATAAGTTTTTTTTGGCACTATAACAAGGAATACCTTTCTTTCCTAGTCCAATAATATGTTCATCATTTCCTTTCTATGTCTCACAATTTAACTTCCAGATTTCTAGCAACATTCTGTTCATGACTATAGAATCTTTCCCCATAACTCTCAATTCTTTCTCAACCTCATCAAAATCAACCTGAATGCCCATAATTGTATCAATAGTCTCTTCAGGCACACTAGTTTCTTACTACCAAGTAAATTGGAATTCCTCCAGCCTCTATTGGTATCAAATTCAAAACCACTTACCCATTTCATTTGTTTGCTAGAGCAGCATCCCTGCTTCTGCTATCAAATTCTTTCTTAGTTAGTTGCTGCTACAGTGACAGAAATTTCACAAGTAGGCTTCTTTAAAGAACAGAAATTTATTATCTCACACTTCAAGAAGCTAGAAGTCTAGGGTTTCGGTGGCAGTAGAGAAAGTCAGGTAGGGAAGTCTCCTTGCTGGAGGGACTGGGATCTCACACAGGAAGCGCTCGAGCTCCGGATCTGCCATAAGGTCAAGGATGTCAGTTTCCCACACTCGCAAGTGTAAAAAAATCACAATATTAAGGAAAATACTTCTAGTTAGGACTCTGGAGACGGGACTCCCTCTGTGGCCACCCCAACCTGGCAGAGTTTAAAGGGCGGGGCTACAGCCATTCCAACCCAGTGAACCTGCTCTAAAAGTGGCTCAGAGACATGTGCAAAAAGAGGTGTGGGAGACTCTACACATTTCTTCCACATCCTCCCTGTTGTGCCTTCTTCGCTCAGCCAGAATGCCATCAGGTGGGTGGATGTGCACCCCAAAAAAACAGCCCTGACCCCACAGTTTCCCAGCGGTACACAGAGAAGAAGCTTGGTGGCTACTAATGACATCAGCCACGGAGACACAGCCCTAAGATTGATTTGTGCGAGACCCTTGGTGTCTTTGGAGTCGGGGTTTCTGGGGCTGTGGGTCTTTGCAGGAGTGCCTCACCTTTCTCCCATAGAGCAGCTGGTGATTTCGAGCTGCTGACCTTGCAGTTCACAGCCCCATTCGTGGCTGCTGTGTTACATGAGCTCCGTGTGCAGGACCCTTATAATACAATCTGTAAAAACCTGACATAAAAGCACTCACCCATTGCGAGAATTATGTTGTGCACACGCAGACACCAAACAGGCTTTCAAAGACAAAAATAGTGGACAATCTTTCTCCCATTAAATTCTCAATATCTACCTGCACAACTCTACTGTAGTGACTAGAGGAGAGGCCTGAGTGAACAGACACCCTCACCCACTGCTGAAGGCTTCTACTTTGTACCCACATTGCCTGTGTAGCATAGGAAAGTCGACCACAGCTTTATTTCTGTTCCAAAGTGGTGGTATTTCTTTCTGCATTTATATTAATACTGCTTTTGGTCCTTTTTATTACATATCTTTCCTGGAGGTGGGAGCTTTTTTTCCCCTACGCTACCCAAGAAGAGACAGCAATAGTGGCCATATAGCCAAGCTATAAGCATACTCCATAATATTCCACCACTGAGACAAGAGACAACAACACTTGCTAAGCATTACATGGAAAAAAGGAGGCCTATGTCCTGATCATATTCACAAGAAGACACCCAATAAGCCTAATAACAAACACCAACAAACATCCACTTAAGCATTAAAAAAAATAATAATAATAATTCCAAATAACTATTGGAAATGATGAACAAGAAACAACAAACAATATCAAA
>NW_006408611.1:8688074-8689284 GCF_000296735.1 Chrysochloris asiatica
ACAAAATCCTACCAGAAAAAAACTTCCAACCAAAAATCTTCTACTCAGTAAAATTATCAATCAAATATGATGGTGTGATCAAGACATTCCACAATAAACAGAATCTGAGAGATTTTATCAAAACCAACCCAGTACTTCAAAACATCCTAACAGGAGTTCTGTGGACTTAAACCAACAAGAACAGACAACAAACAGAGATTGATAGGTGTGGCAACACCACCTGGAACTCAGTCAACAGATAGCAGAGTCCAGAATAGAACGAGACTATAACAACAAACTCAAAGGATCTGGGAGGTCAAACAAAGGTCAAAATTATATCAATGTCAAAGAAGGGACAAACATAGCAACAGAGATCCAGGTGGTGATGATATCAGGTAAATTAAAGGATACAGTAGATTCTCTTAAAGGGAGAAAAAAGTTAGTAGATTATAAGGTAACCCCAAAGAAACTTTGCCATAAAAATGAACTTCCAAGCAAAACAAGCAAACATGACAACTAAGAATAAACCAACAAGAAATAACACAAAAACAAAACCTAACACAAGAAGGCATGCAGAACAAAAGAACAAACAGCACTACCAAAAAAGTAACATAATGGCAGCAATTAACTCATACCTATCAATAATTACATTGAATGGCAATGGTTTGAATGCACCAGTGAAATGACAGAGAGTGGCAGAATGGATAAGTAAACAAGACCCATCAATATGCTGCCTGCAAGAGACACACCTTACACACAAAGACAATAACAGACTAAAAGTTAAAGGAAGGAAAAACATTTACCAAGCTAACTGGAACAACAAACTAGCAGGGATTGCATACTAATCTCTGACAAAGTAAACTTTAAGACAAAAACCAGCACAAAAGACAAAGAAGGACACTATCTCATGATCAAAAGGTCAATTGAGCAAGACAACAAAACCATAATAAACATCTCCGCTCCCAATGAAAGAGCACCAAGATACATGAAGCAAATCTTACCAGAATTGAAGAAAGAAATAGATAAATCTATAATTATAGTGGGGTATTTTAACATGCCACTTGTGAAAAGGAACACAACAAGCAGAAAGAAAGTCGGCAAAGTTACAGAGTAACTAAACAACACAATCAACCAACTTGACCTCATAGATGTATACAGAGCATTCAATCCAACAACAGCAAAATATACATTCCTCTCCAGTGCACATGGAATATTTTCCAGAATTGATCAT
>NW_006408611.1:8689554-8690054 GCF_000296735.1 Chrysochloris asiatica
AAAGCAGTGCTGAGAGGACAATTTATTACGATAAATGTGCACATTCAAAAAGAGGAAAGAACCAAAATTAACATATTAATGCAGCATCTCCAACAAATGGAAGCAGACCAGCAGAGGAAACCTAAAGTCACAAAAAGAAAGGAAATTATAAAGGTAAGAGCAGAAATAAAGGAGATGGAAAACCGAAAAACTATAGAAAGAATCAACAGGACAAGAAGCTGGTTCTTTGAAAGGATTAATAAAATTCACAAACCACTGGCAAAACTATCAAAAGAAAAGAGGGAGAGAACACAAATAACTCACATTAGAAACCACATGGGCGATGTCACAACAGAAACAAATGAAATCAAAAGGATAACAACAGAATACAATGAAGAGTTGTACTCCAACAAATTAGAAAACTAAGAGGAGATGGATATATTTCTAGAAAAACATGATCTACCTGAACTTACTCAGAATGAAGTAAAAAGCTTGAAGAAACCCATAACAAAAGAAGAAAT
>NW_006408611.1:8690678-8705389 GCF_000296735.1 Chrysochloris asiatica
AGATCAAAGGCATCCTAATTGGCAAAGAGGAAGTAAAACTCTCTTTATTTGTAGACAATACAATCCGATACAAAGAAAACCCCAAAGACTCAGTAAAAAAAAACAACAAACAAACTACTAGACTTCATTGGAAGATTCAGCAAAATGGCAGGGTATAAGATCAACATTCAAAAATCAGTTAGGTTTCTCTATAGCAACAACGATAGCTCTGAAAAGGACATTAGGCAAGCAATACCATTTACAATATCCACCCAAAGGATGAAATATTTAGGAATAAATATAACCAGAGAAACCAAGGACTTATACAAAGAAAATTACAAAGCACTACTACAAGAAACCAAAAGAGGGCTGCAGAAGTGAAAGAACATACCATGTTCCTGGATAGGAAGACTCACTTCACGAAAATAGCAGTACTACCCAAAGCAATTTACACATATAATGCAATCCCAATCCAGATTCCAACTACATTCTTCAAAGAGATGGAAATAACAATTACTAACTTCATATGGAAAGGAAAGAGACCCAGGATAAGCAAAGCACTGCTTAAGAAGAAGAACAAGGTCAGAGGTCTCTCACTTCCCAATTTCAAAATATACTACATGGCCACTGTGGTCCAAACAGCCTGGTACTGATAAATGAAAGATACATTGATCAATGGAACAGAATCGAGAATCCAGAAACTAACCCAACCACATACAGCCATATGATTTTCGGCAAAGTGGAGAGGCATATAGCATGGGGAAGAGATAGTCTCTTTAACAAAGGGTGCTGGCAGAACTGGAAAGCAATATGCAAAATAATGAAACATGACCCTTACCTCACACCCTATACACAAACCAACTCAGCATGGATTAAAGATCTAAATGTGAATACCAAAATTATGAAGGTCATCAATGAAAAAATAGGGACAAATGTGAGGGTGCTAATTTAAGGCATATACAGACAACCAAACATTTTGAAAAGCACACAAACAAAAGTAGACAAAATAGATGAGTGGGACATACTAAAAATTAAAAACTTATGTGCATCAAGAGACTTCACCAAAAGAGTAAAAATGGAACCCACAGAACGGGAAAAAGTCTTTTGCAACGACACATCAAATAAGGGACTCATTTCTAAAATATATAGAAAACTACAACATCTCCACAAGAAAAAGACAAATAATCCATTTAAAAAAAAATGGGCACAGAACATGAACAGACACTTCACCAAGGAAATCTGGGCAGCCAACAAATACATGAAGAAATGTTCACGATCACTAGCCATGAGAGAAATGCAAATCAAAACAACAATGAGATATCATCTCACACCAGCAATAACAGCAAAGATCAAAAAAGCAGAGGACAACAAATGCTGGCTAGGATGCAGAAAGACTGAGACCCTCCTATATTTTTGGCAGGACTTCAAAATGGTCCAACCACTTTGGAAAGCAATATGGTGCTTCCTCAGAAGGTTGGAAATAGAAATACCTTATGACCCAGCAATTCCTGTACTTGGTATTTACCCACAAGAAATACAAGCCATAATACAAGTAGATATATGCACACCAATATTCATAGCAGCACTATTTAAAAAAGCAAAAAAAATGGAGATAACCAAAACGCCCATCAATTGAAAAATGGATAAACAAACTGTGGGACATGCACACAATGGAAAACTATGTTATCTTTAAGAACAACAAGGAAGCTGCAAGCCATCGCATAAAATGGATAAACTTTGACGACATTATGTTGAGTGAAATTAGTCAGTTACAAAAGGAGAAATGCTGCATAAGATCACTATTTAAAGGACTCAGAAAAAGAACCAACCCAAAAGGGGAAAAAAAAAATCTCTCTATATAATTGCTGATCACCCAGATGTATGGTATGAGAGGAGGGGAAGGACGGAGGAGAAGAAAGAGCACAGGGTAGAGAATAGAAAAAGAGCCTGGTTGCTGGGGGAGAGGGTGGGAAGGGCTGGCAATACACAAGAAGGGAGAGGGAAAAAGAAGAACAAGGCGGATGGGAGAACGGTTGGGCAGGTTTGCATGGGCTAGGCAGGTCAGAGGTAAATGATGATGTATGCACAACCTTGGAATAACAGGGCTTCAGGATACAGGGATAGAGACATGGCTTAAAAGGGGAAAAGAGGTGAATAATGTTAGGAATAATGTTAGGAATACCTCGAAGGGAGATGGAAATTGCCCAGACCCAAAATGGGGAGGGGTGCCTATATAGGCAAGAAGTGACTGGCTTAAAAGCTTTCAAGATGGAGCCTAGTTCCACTGGGGCAGGGGTAGACAGATCCTCCACTGAATGATTTCCAAACTTTTGGGACTGGGCTGATGAGAGGAAATGGGGAATAACACTCTTGTGGTACAAAAGTGAATACCTGCCTTCAGGACTGACAGTGAGAGTCAGAAAGGAATAGCCAGAAATACCACCATAGAAAGCTTGTAAGTCCATCTTCTGCCTATAACTGATTGGTATACCTTAAAAGGGACTACAATGAGCCCAGTGAAGGAGGCTTCCTGTAGAGCCTTTATATTACACCAGACCATAGGTGGAATCCTGAACAGCATCCAGAATCTTCTGAGGGGAAATTTCCAATTGAAAGGACAAGCAGACCAGCCTGGAGCAGCCAAAAAACAGAAGATACTTCTTGAAAGAAAGACTGACAGGAAAAATACAAAACAATACAAGCAAATTGACTGATTACTACAAGAACAAACAAGTGGCTCGCCCAAGAGACATCAAGGCAAGTGGTTGGGTCCCCTCAGGGAAAACCTCCTTCTAAAACTAAGACCGAATGGGAATACATGCTCTGATCGGTGACCAAGTTCATCACCAATAAGGGGATGTGAAGGAAAAGCAGCAATGAAGCTCAAAATTAAGACTCCTGTGAACCCAGCTGCAGACCTGGCTGGCCAGCAGTGTGGCAAGACCTGGGACTCTTAGGCCCAGAGTCAGTGACATAGCCACAGAGGACTAGAGTGGAGAGTAAAGCGTCCAGCTGATACGATGAGAGGGAACAAGCATAAGTACACCCACACTTGCAGATCATACCCACTTGACCTGGCTTCAATGGCTGGATGATCAGAGCTCAACTAGAAGAAGAAAGAAGAGGAAAAAATATGATACAATTTGAGGAACTTGAACTACACCTATGGAAGCAGTAGCTCAAAAGAGGGAACAAATCTTCACAGAGAGGATCATTCCCACACCCTCCACACACAGAGAGGACAGGGATGGGCAACTTGGACATTGGCTACCCAGAATGGGAGGCTACAGAGGCAAGAAATGACTGACTTACAAGCTTTCAAGAGGGAACCTAGATCCAGAGGGAGTGGAGCAAGGTAGAATCTCCACTGAGTAGTATCCAACCTTTCTAGGCAGAGCTGAGGAAAGGAGATGTGGATAGGTCTCTTGCAATACAATGGTGAATAATTGTTATTAGGACTGATTGTAAGGGCTGGAAATGTAAAGGTAGATGTTTTGTAGCAAAGGGAATGGAGTTATAAACTTTGTAGTCATGGAGCAGAGGTCCCTGGGACCATCAAGGGAGAAGAGTGGAGAATGGAACCCAGAGAAGCAGTGATGCCAGAAATGTAGGCAGAGATGACGACATGGAGAGGTGGAGAGGCTGGGGACTTTGGATCCAGAGAGGGAGTGGGGCTGTGTGCTGATGACCAAGGGGGCATTGTTGCAGGGTATATCCTGTGGTTTGTGGATGATGCATGGAGGGGATTGTAACCATAGCTTGGAAACGATATACGATGGGATCAATGTGAAGCTAATGTTCTCCCATGTAAACTGTCACATAACTCACAGTAAAGCATTAAAAAAAAAAAAAAAAAAAGGAAGACGCTAGAAGTCTAAATTCAAGGGGTGGCTCTAGTGCAGGGGTGGGGAACATCTGTCCTACAGGCTGTATGGTGGTGGTGGTAATATGCTGTGGAGTTGGTTCAAACTCATAGGGACCCTGTACAGGGTTTCTGAGGCTGTAAATCTTTATAGGAGCAGCAAGTCTCATATTTCTCCTGTGAAACAGCTGGTAGTTTTGAACTGCTGACCCTGAGGTTAGCAGTCTGATTCATAAACATTAGGTCCTCAAAATTATTTGGTCTGGCCCTGCCAAGGCAACTCAATTCTAGTTAACACATTGGGGATGAGTTAATTGTTTGACCAAATGTAAGCTGATAATTTTATATGGCTCGCAAATGGTATTTTAAATATCAAATTGGCCCTTGGCAGAAAAAAAAGTTCCCCACCCTGTTCTAGGGGAATATTCTTCCTTATATATTTTAGCTTCTAATAGTTACCAGTCATCCTTGTATTCCTGGACTTATAGATGTACAAGTCTCAGTTGTCTGTATACCTCTGCCATTGGTGTATGTTTATTCTGGTCTGTTTATAACATTGAAGTGATTAGGTTAAGGATTTACTTCATTAACTGAACAAAAGAAGAAAGTATATTTCCATTGTGGTTATTGTCATTAAGTATCATTCCAGCTCATAGAGACCCTGTACAGAGTTTCTGAGGAGGCACTGGTGGGTTTGAAACATTGACCTTGTGATTAGCAGAGCAGTACTTAACCTATGATGTCACACCAGGTACGATCATTAGTGGATAGCTATGGACAAGTTCTCTCACTTGTCTTAATCTCATTCCCCAAACCAAACCTATTTCCATGTTGTTAAATGCTATCTAGTCCATTTGAACTCATGGTGAACCTATATAGAGTTTTCAGTGACCAGATGGTGGATTTAAACCCCTACCCTTTCAGTTAGCAGTCCAGGGTTTATCATACAGAACCATACTACCATCCAGTGCTTATCCTACAGGACTGCAAATAGGGTCATACTTATAGGTACAAGCATTATGATTTCAACACATATTTTGGGAGTCCCAATTTCATTCACAAAAGGCTGCTCCCATTTTTTGTGTCTGAAAATTTAGCTCCTCAGAACCCAGCCTCAGTGGTCTGCAGCCAGAAGCCCTCAGGACAGAGGGCAGGGCCACAGCAGAGGCAGTGACCTAGCTCTAGGAGCCAAAGAGCAGTGAAGGGACAGGTGTGACTGATTTTTCATCTTTCACTTATCATTTTTCACGAATCTCTCCTCTTATCCCAAATGTACCCTCACTGCTCAGCCCAGACACCTTCAGGTGGGCAGGAGCATAACCCCAAAAGGGTCTAGCATTACACCCACAGTTTTCCAAAGGCACAGAGAGGAAACCTGCAAGCAGCTTCTCATGACCTTTTGACCCTGGGAACCCACCCCTTAGTTTACCTAGGTGGGACCATTTGCACAGCAAAGGCCAGTGAACAGAGTCAATCACAATTTTATTTTTGTTTCTGATTGTTGGTTTCTGTCTCTGTTTTTATATTGTTTCTGTCTTTGGTTGTTTTGACCTCACTCTTCTCCCAGGAGTGGGAACTTTCTCTCCCTACCTTACCCAAGAAGAGACAGCAACTGTGCCCATGTAGCCAAGCTACAAGCATATCCTATAGTACCCCTCCATCTGGACAAGAGCCAAAATCAGCTTCTAGGCATTACATGTGAAAAGGGAAGCCTATCTCCTCCAGATCAAATCCACTAGGAGATGCTCAGCAAGCGTAACAAAAAGGAACATACATGCATATAAGCATTAAAAACTCACATAACTGTTGCAAATGTCCAAGAAAACACAATTAAAGCTATCAACAAATGTCCAAAAACAGAAAAAAGTAACTGAGACATATGAACTGGAAGCAGACACAGGCTTTCCAGTAGAAGAGCAGGCTCTGGATCTTCCTGAGAAGGAATTAAGAAGAATAATATAGAAACAAATTCAAATGCTTTGAAAAGGGGTGGAGGAAAATAAGGAAGAAGTCAGGAAAGTGCTACAGGAGCAATCAAACAAGAGAGACACAGCACTGGAAACAATCCAAAACCTGCAAAAGAAGTCCAGATGATTCATAATAAAATATCAGAAATGGACACTACACTGAAAAGGCAAAGGAGCAGACTGGAAGAGATGGAAGGCAGAACCATGAGCTGGAAGACAAATCTCTCAATACTGCTAAGATAGGACAACAAGGAGAAAAAATTATGAAAAATTCTGAAGAGAGTCTAAGATTCATGCTGGATAACATCAAGAGGAATAACATAAGAATTATTGGCATTCCATAACAGGAAGAATCACAGAAGTCTACAGAAGAGATAGTAGAAGAGCTTCTGGAAGAAAATTTTCCTAACATCCTGGAGGATGAGAAGATAAACATTCAAGAAGCTGAATGAACCCCAGGAAGGACAGATCACAAAAGAAAATAACCGAGACATATCATAAGTAAGCTATCCAAAATCAAACACAAGGAGAGAATCCTAAAAGCAGACAGAGAAAAGTGAAGTGTCACCTACAAAGGCAAGCAAATCAGATTAAGCTCTGACTTCTCAGCAGAAAACATGCAGGCAAGAAGGCAATGGAGAGACATATAAAATCCTAAAAGAAACAACTGCTAGCAGAGAATCGTCTATCCAGCAATCGTGTATCTGTCAATCAAATATGATGGTACAATCACAACATTCCTGGATAAACAGAAGCTAAGAGATTTTGTTAAAGCCAATCCAGCACTTGAGAACAACCTAAAGGGTGTTCTTTGGAATGAAAACCAGCAAGAACAGACAACAACCAAAGATTGATAGATGTGGCAACACCACCTGAAACTCAGTTGATGGATAGCAGAATTCAGAACAGAACAAAATTACTGCAATGAATTCAGAGGACCTGTGTGGCAAACCAAAAATCAATATATTAACAATATTAAAGAAGGGAAAAATACAGGAACAGAGATCCAAGTGATGAGGAGGTCAAGTAGATGTCAGGATACAATGTTGTTGTTGTTGTTATGTGCCATGGAGTCAATAGACAGTCTTAAACACAGGGAAAACTTAACAGACTATAGGGTAACCCCAAAGAAAATTAATACTTCACAACTTACAATGAAAATGAAGATCCAAGCAGAATAAGGAAACATTAAAAAAAAAGAGAATCCAACAAGAAATAGCACAAAAAACATGAATGCAAGACAACAAGGCATGCAGAACAAAGGAACAAACAGTACCACAAAAAATTAACATAATGACAGCAGTTATTATGTTACCTTTATTACCAGTTATTATCTTACCATAATTATGTTACCATACCTATAGATATCTCCAGGAACTAGAAACAGACCAACAGAGGGAACCTACAGACATCAAGAGAAAAGAAATAATAAAGATCAGAGCAGAAATAAATGAGATAGAAAACAGAAAAACTATAGAAAAAAAATCAATAGGACAAGAAGTTGGTTCTTTGAAAGGATAAATAAAATGGACAAACCAATGGCAAACCTAACAAAAGAAAACAGGGAGAAGACACAAATAACACGCATAAGAAACCACATGGGCATTGTCACAATGGAACCAAAGGAAATCAAAAGGATAATAACAAAATACTATGGAGAGTTATACTCCAACAAATTTGAAAACTTAGATGAGATGGATACATTTTTAGAAAAACACGACTTATCTAAACTCACACAGAGTGAAGTTGAAGACATGAAAACAACCATAACAATAGAATAAATTGATCAGGCCATCAAAAAACTCCCAATCAAAAGAAGTCCAGGTCCAGATGACTTCATGGCTGAGTTCTACCAGACATTCAGGGAAGAGTTGTCACCAATTCTACTCAAATTATTCTAGATTATAGAGGAGGATGGAAACCTTCCTAATATATTTTATGAAACAAGCATAACCCTAATAACAAAACCAGGAAAGGACATCATTAATAAAGAAAATTACAGACCAATATCCCTTGTGAACAGAGATGAAAACATTCTCAACAAAATCCTAGCCATCCAGCAGCACATCAAAAAAATAATACATCATGACCAAGTGGGATTCATATCAGGGATGCAAGGATGGTTCAACATTAGAAAAAATCAGTGTAATTCATCATATAAACAAGAAAAAAGAAAAAAAAAATCATATCTATTGATGCAGAAAGGCACTTGAAAAAATTCAACATCCATTTCCTGATAAAAACACTCAACAAAGTAGGAATTTATGGGAAATTCCTTGACATAATCAAGAGAATGTGTACAAAACCAACAGCCTACATTACTATCAATGGAGAGAAACTGAAAGCCTTCCCTCTGCAAAAAGTAATCAGACAAGGATGCCCTTTGTCACCACTCCTATTCAATATTGTGCTTGAAGTCTTAGCCAGAGCTATACGGCACGATAGGGAAATCAATGGCATCCAAATTGGCAAACAGGAAGTAAAACTCTCTCTATTTGCAGATGATATGATCCTATATATAGAAAACCCCAAAGACTCAGAAAAAAAGCTACTAGACCTCATTGGAAGATTCAGCAAAGTGGCAGGGTATAAGATCAACATCCAAAAATCATTTGGATTCCTCTATACCAGTAAGGACAGGGCTGAAAATGACATTAGGAAAACAATACCATTTACAATAGCTACCCAAAGGATGAAATATATAGGAATAAATGTAACCAAAGAAATAAAGGACATATACAAAGAAAACTACAGAACACTACTACAAGAAACCAAAAGAGACTTACAAAAATGGAAGAATATACCATGTTCCTGGATAGGAAGACTTAACATTGTGAAAATGCCAATACTGCCCAAAGCAATTTACACATATAATGCAATCCCAAGCCAGATTCCAATATCATTCTTCATATAGATGGAAAAGACAATTACAAATTTTATATTGAAAGGAGAGAGACCAAGGATAAGCAAAGCACTGCTTAAGAAGAACAGGGTGGGAAGCCTCTCACTCCCTGATTTCAAAATTCACTATATGGCTACAGTGATCACTGGTAGCATGGTGGTTACGAATTGCACTGCTAACATCACAGTCAGAAGTTCAAAACTACCAGCTATTCGGCAAGAGAAAGATGAGGCTTTCTGTTCCCATAAAGATTTACAGCCTCGGAAACCCTGTACAGGGTCGGTATGAGTAGGTACCAGCTCCACGGCATGTAACAACAACAACAATGGTCAAAACATCCTGGTACTGGTATAATGAGAGATACATTGATCAATGGAATAGAATTGAGAATACAGAAAATAATGAATCCACATACAGCCAACTGATTTTGTAAAAGTACCTAAGTATATTGCATGGGGAGGAGATGGTCTCTTCAACAGATAGTGCTGGCAGAATTGGAAAGCAATATGAAAAAGACTAAAACAAGACCTTTACCTCATGCCTTATGCAAAAAACAACTTAGCATGGATTAAAGACCTAAATGTGAATCCCAGAATTACAAAGGTCATCAATGAAAAAATAGAAAAAAATGTGAAAGCTCTAATACAGGGCATACACAGACTACCAAACATTTTGAAACTTACACAAACAAAAATACACAAAATAGATCAATGGGACAAACTAAAAATTAAAAACTTGTGTGCATCAAATAAATATAACAATGAGATATCATCTCACACTAGCAATAATAGCAAAGATAAAAAAGTAGAGGACAATAAGTGTTTGCGAGGATATGGACAATTGGGCCCATTGATTGAAGAATGGATAAACAAACTGTGGTACATACACACAATAGAATATTTATGCTACCCTGAAGAATAACAAGGAAGCAGCAAGCCACCGTATAACATGGATGAACCTTGAGGACATTATGCTGCGTGTAATCAGTCAGTCACAAAATGAGAAATATGGCATAGAGCCATTATTGTAAAAAATTAAGAAAAAGCTCCTCCACTGTAAAGGAAAAAAATTATCTTTTATTTTTTTATTTTACTTTTATTATTATTATTATCTTTTTGTTGTTGTTGTTGGTTACTGGGGTATAGACGGTGGGGTAAAGAGGAAGGAGGGAAAGGTGGAGCACAGGGTAGGGAATAGGTACAGGATAATGGAACACAGGGTATCTAATAGACACAGGATTGTTTGGTGCTGGGGGGCGGGCAATACACTAAAAAGGGAAGGTGAAAGGAAAAATAAGGCAGATTGGAGAATAGCTAGGCAGGTTTACATGGACTAAATGGGACAGAGGTAAGTAACAATCTGAACACAAACAAGGAACAACAGGGCTTGTGAGTACAAAGATTGAGGCATGGTTTGAATGGGTAAAAGTGGGGCAATGATGTTAAAATGCTTGGCTGTTTGTTGAATCTTGGTTTCTCTTGCCTACTATTGTAAAATAGACACTTGAAGAGGAGAGAGAGGAATAGCCAGAAACATCACCAGAGAAAGCTCGTAAGTCTGTCTTCAGCCTATAAATGTTTGGAATACCTAAAATGGGGCTAGAATTTGCCCAGTGAAGGAGGCTCCCTGCAAAGCCTTTGTACAGCACAAGATCATAGGTGGAAACCTGATCATCATCCAGAATCTTCTGAGGTGGGACATTCCCACATGAAAGGACAAGCAGACCAGTCTGGAGTAGCTAGAAAAACAGAATATACTTCTTGAAAGAAAGACCAGCAGAAAAACAACAACAAAAGCCGTCCAATTGACTACAAGAACAAGCAAGTTGTTCCCCAGGAAGCCATCAAGGTAAGTAGTCAGGACCCCTCTAGGCAAACCCCCTTCTAAGACTGAAACTCAAATGGAATATACTAGCAGCCATATGGTTCTGCTGATGACCACGTTGGTCACCAATAAGGGGAAAAGGGGGAAAACAGCAATGAAGTTGTGAACTAAGTCTGCCCACCAATAGACTCCTGTTAATTGAGACTTGGTTAACCAGCAGTATGACGAAACGTGGAGACTCCTAGACCCAGGGACATGGCCCCAGAGGACTAGAACAGAGTGTGAAGCATCCAGCTGATATGAAGTGACGGGAAGTGCACAAGAACAACCACACTTGCAGATAGTACTCATTTGACATGGCATCAATCAATGGCTGGATTATCAGAACACAACAAGAAGAAAAAAGAAAAAGGGGAAAAAAGGAGTATAAGTGGATGACCTTGACCTTTGTTTATGGATGCAGTATGACAAAGGAGCTAACAAATCTCTACAGTGAGGATCATTCCCACCCCCTTTGTACACAAGGTCAACAGGGATGGGGAACTTAGATATTGGCTACCCAAAATGGGAGGGAACTACAAAGGCAAGAAGTGACTGGCTTACAAGCTTTCAACAGGGAAGCTAGCTCCAGAGGATATAGGGAAAGTTAGAATCTCCACTGAACTGTTTCCAACCTGTGCGGACAGGGTTGGAATCAAATCACTCCTGTGGTTCAATAGGCAATAACTGCTATCAGGTCTGACAGTGATTGTTGGAAAGGTAAATGTAAATGTTTGGTAACAAAAGGAGGGGAGTGGCTGATTTTGCAGTCCAAGAGCAGAGATCCCTGAAACCATTAAGGGAGAAAAGTGAAGTGCAAGACCATGTCCAGAAAAGCAATGACACTGGGGATGTAGGCAGAGACAATGAAGTGGACATAAGGAGCAGCTGGGAACTCTGGACTCAGGGAGGGAGAGGGGTTGTGTGCTGGTGGCCAGGGGCCAGGTGTGTGGGGTATACTCTTTGATTTGATTGTTTGATGATGCATGCATGGGACTATGATCATTGCAATGAAATAAAGTATGATAGGATGAATGTAAAGATAATGTTTACCCATGAAAACTAACACATAATTCACAATAAAAACTGAAAAGGAAAAGAACAAAATTTGTGAAAATTTCTATTAATTTTCCAATCCACTGATACACAAACATTTTGGGCTCCCTTATATCTTGTATGTTGTTGTTGTTAAGTAAGTCCAACCCATAGTGACACTGAACAAAGTTCCTACTCTTAAAGGAAAAAGAAGGTGTCTTTCACCATTAAGAAAGATTTAAGCTCTAAGAATTTTGTGGATGTAGTTTTACAGATGAAGGAATTCCTATTCTATTCATAGTTTGTTGAGAGTTTTCATCATGAATGAATGCTTAATTTTGAGGAATGATTGCTTTGCATTTATTAAGATGATGATGTTGACTTTTTTCTTTAGTCTGTTAATTTATTTGGATTTTTAGTGATATTCCAGCCTTGTCTTTCTGGAATAAAATCTATTTGATGATGACATACTATTTTGTAACGTATTTATGAATTTTATTTACAAATAGTTTGCTAAGGATTTTTGTATGCCTATTCAAAGAGTTCTGGTGTAGTGCTGTAGGATAAGCACTTGACTGCAAGGTTAGTTTGAACCAACAGGTTGGTGCTTCAAACTCACCAGCCACTCCTTCGAAATTTTGTACAGGATCACTATGAGTTGGAATTGACTCTATGGCATTTAACAACAATAACACCCTAAAAATTACCTGGATTTGGAGTTTTCTTTAATTGAAGGTGGTTTAATTACGATTTCAATTTCTTTAGTAGAGATAGGACTCTTCTGAGTATTGGTAGTTTATGTCATCTCATGAATTGTTTTTTTTTTTTTTGTCTAAGTAATTGAATTTATGGACATAAAACCACTTTAAAAAAAATCTCTTCAGTATTTGTTTAATGTGTATAGAATCTATAGGGATATCCTCTCTATTTTATTCTTTATATTGATATTATTTTGTCATCCCTTTTTTTAGAGTAGCATGTGTAAAGTTTTATCAGTTTCATGTTTTCAAATATTCTGCCTTTGATTGGTTCTTGTCTTTATGATTTCTTCCTTTTATTATTTTAAGGATTTTATACTCATTCTTTTCTAGTTTCCTGTGGCTGAAACATAATTAAAAAAAATTTTTTTTGAAAACCTTTATTAGTTTATGATATTAGTATTGGAAACTGTTTTTTTTTTAATTTTCAAGTAATTCATATTTCTGGGTCCATGGAGTTGGGGCACCTTACCTTGGCCATTTGCCTTTAGGTGTCCCTGGAAGCTCACATCTTAAAAGTACTTGATTTTCTAAAGTCAACTTCAAGTTAGACAAATGTCTAGTAAGCAACTTAACAGGAACCAGTTTTTCTTAGGTATTGGACAGTTTTGGAGAATAATCTATGTGTACTCTCTTAGGAAGGAGCTCTGGTTACAAATCGGGCTGTTAACCTCAAGGTCAACAGTTCGAAACTACCAGCTGTTCTGCGGGAGAAAGATAAGGCTTTCTGTTCCTGTAAAGACTTACAGCCTCGGAAACCCTGTACAGGGTTCGCTATGAGTCGGTTCCGACTCCACGGCATATAACAATAACAACAACAATCTCTTAGGAGAAAAAGGAACTCCAAGTTCTGAATAGAAGCTGGGTGCATATCATTAATGACTCAGTGTTTTACAACTTATTGACACTGAAATCCTCCAGTTGTTCTACCCTCTCTTGAGAAACCAACATGAATGACATTTACCATGCCCTGCAAAAGATTACTTTGACAAGTCCCAACCCATATAACCTGCTTTCTTTAGCCCATCTTAGCTTGCCTGACACTTTAGGCTTGATGTTGCCCAATTAGAATCATATCTACTCAAATCTAAAAAGTGCATATCTGTTACACTAATTTCTGGTGCATTTAGGTTTTTTGTTTGTATTGTTTTTTAACACTATTTAGTGTTAACATTTTTTGCTAATCACTGTTGTAGTTGTATCTCCAAAATTTGATGTGTTGCATTTTAATTTTTATTCAATTGAAAATATTTCCCATTTTTTTTTCTTTTTGACCTATGGGTTTATTTGAAGACTAACATTTCTTTTTTATTTCTAAATACTTGGAGTTTATATATACATATATGTCTATTATTAGTCTAAGTTAATCCAGAGATGCCATATAATATTATTTTTTTATTATATCATTTGTTTTGAGATATTTAAGGTTTGTCTTTGGCTCGATACTTGGTAAATTAAAAACATTGCTACTAGGATTCCAGCTCATACATGGGTGGGTTTACTTTCAATAAACTTTGTATAAACATGTCTCTGACATCAGTGCATGGCTGCAGAAAGTCTCTCAACTGTCTTAGTGTCATTCCCCAAATCACACCAAACCAAATTCACTGCCTTCGAGTTGATTACAACTCATTGACTCTACATGGGTTTTCTCAGAGTACAAATCTTCAGTGCAGGAGGCAACCTCATTTTTCACCCCAAGAAAGGATGATGAACTACTGACCTTGTAATTAGCACGATGCCTTAGGTATCCTTTAAGCCTCATCTGTTGCTGTTGTTACAGCCCTTGTGTTATTCATGACTCATAGCAACCCTGTACAAGTATTGTGGGAAGCAACTGATAGGTTTGAACTACCAACCTTGTGGCTAGCAGCCTACTGCTTTTCCTACAGCAACACATCAGGGTGACTTTAAGCAAACAAGATACTTTTTGTGCCATGAAAAAATAAACAAAATATATGTGGACATCTTTCCAATCACTGAAGATTTTCAACAAGTTTATGAGAATTCTGTTCCACATAAGACAATAATGTTTAAATGTAAAACATGTTTTAAGTAAGGTGGTTAAGAAGACCACAATAATGATGAAAACTCAGCTCAGAAGGATTCTGGGGGATGCCAAATAGGTAAAATTGATAGAATTTCTCAAAGGAATAAGGTGCTCACTAAAGTTTATGAAGAAGTTTTAAGTAAATGGAATACTGCATTGGTGAGAGAAAAACCAGGAAAGTTGAGCTAAGAATGTTTTTGACCCATCAGGACATTGCTTCTGCTCATTCCTCCAGGGTACCTAGGGTTGTGCTATAAGAATTTTATTAGGAACCCGTACCTCATCTATTTTATAG
>NW_006408611.1:8705797-8723966 GCF_000296735.1 Chrysochloris asiatica
TCTTCTACGGTCTTCCTTATTCACTGTCCAGCTTTCACATCCATATGAGGTTATTGAAAATACCATGGCTTGGGTCAGGCACACCTTAGTCCTTAAGCTGACATCTCTGCTCTTCAACACTTTAAAAAGTTCCTGTGCAGCAGATTTGCCCAATGCAATGTTTCACTAGGATGCCAAAACTGCTGTTTTCACGTGATGTAAATAGAACATACAATTCTTGAAAGAAGAGTCAAAAGGATAAAAATACTACCTTCTGAAGCGTATACAAATAGATAGGATATGTCAAAAAACAATAGCTTTTCATTTTGTTAATTTTGTATAAAAAATGTTCTGTAATTTTGTAGCAACACATTTTATTTACCCACATATTTTCTATTCTGGCAAATGTTTAATATGCACTTGAGAGAAAGGTGTATTTGCTGTAGCTGGGTGCATAGTTCTATAAATGTCAGGTTAGTTGATAGCGTTGTCCCAGCCATACCATCTGATTTTCTGCCTACTTGGTTATATCCGTTACTAATAGTTAGAAGACTATTGAATTCTCCAAATACTACTATAAATTTGTCAATTTCTTCTTGCAATTATAGCAGTTTTTGTGTCAAGTATTCTGTAGCATTGATGTTAGATGCAGACTCCTTTAGACTTTTTAATCTTTTTATTCCTGGGTGAATTGACATTTAATAGATATAATTCTATATTTCTCTTTTTACCCTAACAAATGTCCATATTCTGACATATATGATATAGCTAAAAAACTATAACAAATAACACTTCATATTTTTTTATTAGTGTCTTCCTAGTACATTCTTCTCAATCCTACTTTGAAGCTCAGGATGTTTGTCATACTGTGATGGCTCATACATTGCTGCAATGCTGGAAGCTATAACACTGTTGTTTCCAAGACAGCCTTCAGTATGGATAGTATTTCAATATAAATACAGCAACAATCTTTATAACTGGACCATTCAATAACATCATGAAAATTGGATCAAAAACTGAAGTGGTCAAATACTTCATTTTTCTTGGATTCACAATCAACACTCATTGAAGCAACAATCAACAAATCAAGGATGTGTTTTGTATTAGGCAAATCAGCTGCAAAAGAACTCTTTAAAGTGTTCAAGACACAGACATCATGTTGAGCACTAAGGTGCACCTGATCCAAGTCATGGTATTTTCACTCACCTATTGTGGAGTCCTGGTATGGCACTGCTGATTAATGCTCTGTACTGCAACGTTGGTTTGAATCTCAATGTTGGCAGTTCAAGCTCACCAGCCCCTCCTCGGAAACCCTATATAGGCTCGCTATGAGTTGAAACTGACTCAATGTCACTTAACAATAACAATTATACTTGTGAATTTGTACAATGAATAAGGAAGTCCCCAGAAGAGCTGATTATGATGTTGGGAATAATATCGATTATACCATATACTTCCAGAAAAGGAAACAAATCTGTACTGGAAGAAGTGCAGCCAGAATTCTCCTTGGAGGTAATGGATGGCACAGCATCATCTCTTCTATGTGGACATGTTATCAAGGGAGACAAGTGCCTGGAAAAGGACATTGTGTTTGATAAAGTGGAGTGTCAGTGGAAAAGAGGAAGTTTCCCAATGGAATGGACACACATGATGGCAGCAGCAATGGACTCAAAGGTGACAATTGTGATGATAGCACAGGACCAGACAGTATTTCATTCTATTGTGCATATGCTCACTATGAATCTGAACTGGTTTAATGGCACTAATGAATCAGGCTGCTAACCTCAGGTCAACAGTTCGAAACTACCAGCTGTTCTGTGAGAGAAAGATGAGGCTATCTGCTCCCGTAGAGATTTACAGCCTCAGAAACCCTGTACAGGGTCGCTATGAGTCAGAACCGACTCCACAGCACATAACAACAACAACAACAGAAACAACAGCAATATATTTAATCCCATCACAATCGTAGGTGATGGGTGTGGCATGAAACGTCTCTAGTCTTACAAAGATAAAAGGAGAGAGAAGTGAGCAGAGAAAGAGCAACCTTTTTCACCAACAAAGATGAGCCAAGAGCAGAGTATAACCTACTGTTTCTTCACCGTGAAGCTTCTAGATCCAGGCAAAGATTGGTGCCAAACCATGTGGAGATTTCCAAGGAATCCTGGACCTTCAGATACTGAAAGGAGACAAAGATCATTTTCCAAAGTCTGCACTCTATATTCAGCTTTCTAAACATCTAAGTTGTCAAATAATAAATTTATTTGTTTAAGCCATCCACTGGCGATATTTCTGTTATAGCAGCTATAGATAAGTAAGTCACCTCTTTGCCACCTCAGCGCTGATGCCAGTTGCACACAAAGCATGTCTTCCTCTGACCCAAACCACCTGGAACTAGTGAGACCTCACAAATTAAAGAGTAGAACCATCTTGTCTTCCGAGTAGGCACAAGACCTCAGATACAAGGGTCAAGCATGGGAGTTCCCAGGACAGCCATGCTACTGACTTATCACTATTCTTCGGGACTCCATAATTTGCTAGAATTATTTACACAATTCAGGAAAGTACTATACTTCTGATTACACTTGTATTAAATGAAAAAGGATAAAACTCAGGGCTAGAATAAAAAAGGAATACATAAAGAAAATCCCCAATTTGGAGTCTTCACTTTCCAAAAATAGCCCATCACCCTCCTGGGTACTGATATCTGAATCAGCTTGGAAGCTCATGGACATTCTCTGTCCACAGCCATTACTGGGGACTCTTTGTGTAAGCAGGTTTCACTGAATCATGCCATTCTCCCCTCAGGTCAATAACATCATGATTGGATCAGCTTCCACCTGACTCACTTCACTGGTATATTCTACCAGCTGTGGTCTGGAAGTTTCATCAATATCATTTCATTAAGTATAGAAATGACAACGTTTTTGAGGTTCTCTCGCATGAATCTAAGCAAAAGACCAAATTATTTGGGTAAAGTTAAATTCTTTAGGCTGAAATCACCATATTTTGAGGCAATAGCCAAACTGTAAAAATGAATAACCGAATTATGGGCAATAGAGAATTCACTTCAATGACCAAAAATATTTCTGTTGTAAGAAAGGACTTGCTGATGAGTGTGAAAGAAGTCCTTTGAAATAGTAAGAAAACAGCAATAAAGTGGAAAACTAAAGAGAGACAAATAAGTGTTGATACAAACATCTTGTGACAAAAAGTAGTATTTTTTTAAAAATCAGAATTCAAGTAATTAAACACATTTTTGAAGTTTGTATCTTTTGGCGAATTAACTTTTGTGGAACACAGTTGATAATTAAGCCATGGAATTGAAATACTGTCATGGAAACAGTCATAGCCTTTGCCTTTGAGTGCTCAAACATAGCAACAGACAGCTGTAAAACTATGAAAATGTGAAAAGGTTTATGACACACACAAAATAATAATAATAACACGTATTATGCTTTCACAAGGGCTACTGATAATTGTATCAGTGATGCTAAATTAGTTTGAAAAGGAGAACCTTGAAAGATAAATAGGACCTCAAAATGAAAGAGTCTGAGGTGTAAAGAACAAAGTTCAAATATTACAATTCTTATGGTGTGTGTTTAATTAATGAACAGAGAAAAAAATAGTAAAGTGAACATAGGTAGTTTGATTTATGAAAAAATATTATAACCCATATAACAGGGTTGCTTTTATCTGTTAGCAACAAGGATTTAGGGAATATTTTTAAACAAAGAATTATTATACTCCAAATAGCACTTTAGGAAAATTTTTGGAAAGCCATATTGAGAATGAATTAGGTAGAAAGATAATAGAGACAAACATACACAATCTTAGGCTCTTATTATATTTCTTGGTATGGTACTGCAAGATAAGCACTGGATGGCTAACACAAAATCAGTGGTTCAAATCCTCCAATCACTCTTAAGAAACCCTATACAGGATCATTCATTATCAGTTGGAACTTAAATAAAATTTAAGATTTCAGGGTCTGAAATGTTTATGACTGAGTTGTTGTTATGTGCCGTCGAGTCAGTTCCGACCCATAGCGACCCTGTGAAGGGTTTCTGAGGCTGTAAATCTTTACGGGAGCAGAAATCCTCATCATTCTCCCAAAGAACCGCTGATAGTTTCGAACTGCTAACCTTGAAGTTAGCAGCCAGACTAGTAGTTACTACGCTACCAGAACTCCTTGTTGACTAAGTAGGTAGATATAAAATAGGGGTTGGAATTTTTTAAAATTACAAAGTATTTTTTACAAATTGTGTTTGTTTGTTGCTTGTATTGTTTTTATCTTTTCTACCTTTCATCAGGAGCTCTAGTAGCGTAGTGGTTATGAATTGGGCTGCTAAACTCAAGGTCAGCAGTTCGAAACTATCAGTTGCTTCGTGGGAGAAAGAGGAGGCTTTCTGCTCTCATAAAGATTTACAGCTTCAGAAACCCTGTGCAGGGTCGCTAAGAGTCGAAACTGACTCCACGGCATAGCACCACCATCTTTTATCAGTTACAAGATAAACTTATCCAAGGAAAAATGATATATTTTTTCCAAAGTAAAATCTTAAGTTAGAAGCTGATGAATATGTCATTGTGCCCAGTTCTTATTGCAATTAATATCACTGATATCTAAATATCTTCTTCAGCTACAAAACTAGTGTTCAAACAATAATTTGAACTTAAAATTTCACATCTAGGATCCTGTGGTATTTTTACCTCCCAAGAATTATACACAAATATTGCAAAAATAATTTTTACTTCAGATTTCTATGAGATAGTGTCAGCTCTGTGGAATACAACAATAACAACACTTCCTGAAATATATTATTTGGGTCTTTCATATTAATCTAAATATAAAAAAAAGATCTCATTTTCAAATATCATGTAATGATGGAAATTTGTTGTTGTTAGGTGATATCAAGTTAGCTCGTACTCACAACAACCTTATGTATAACGGAACAAACTAGTGCCTTTGTCATCCTCACAATACTTGCTGTATTTGAGTTCTCTGTTGCAGCCATTGGGAAAATCCATATCACGCATCCTTTCGATGTTTATTTCCTTTTCTCTGGCCCTCTAATTTACATAAATGTGCCTTTCTTCAGTGATGAGTCCCTCTTCATGACATGTCCAAAGTAGGTGAAATGAAGTCTGGATATCTTCACTGCCGAGGTATATTCTTTCTGTACTTCCTCCATGCTTGATTTGTGTGTTTTACTGGCATCCATTCTTTTTTCAATATTCTTCCAAACAACACAATTTGAATAAATCAATTACCCTCCACTTTTTCATTGTCTGGCATTTCCATGCATATGAAGCACAGGAAAAGGAGACCTGGTAGCTTAGTGCATTGTGAACTGGGCCACTAACCCCTAATTCAGCAGTTTGAATCGACCAATCACTCCATGGGAGAAAGATAAGACTTTCTGCTTCCGTAAAGATTCCCTGTCACATATCTTTTCCAAGTTTAATTGATGTTGCATCCCTTTGTTCTGTTCAAAAGAGTTCTGCATGAGCACCGATGAAGTGTTCTGGAATTCCAATTCTTTGCAATGCTGTACATAATTCATTATGATCTGCACGGTAAAATGCCTTCATGTCGTTGATAAAACTCAACTTGCCATATTTCTGATATTTGCTTTGGGCCATGATCCGTCTGACAACAGTAAAGTTATCCTTTACATCACATCTTCTTTTGAATCCAGTCTGAAACAATAAGACCAATAGCTCATGTGTTTATTAGACAAGCTTCTGGGTGGGGAGGGAATTATGTGCTACTGATGGCAATGCATGTGGTAACTTTCCCATTTTTTTTTTTTTTCCTATTAGTTGAGATTCCAGTTCTTTAAAGTCAACTACAGACAAGAGAAACTTTCCAGGCATAAGGTTATATGTCATGAAAAATGAAACCTGTCATTATCTTATTTGTGATATAGGTTTTTTTAACAAGCCACAGAAACTCCAATTTTATAAAAATTTGCTCATCTTAAGCATATGTATTTTTGAGAACCTTATGGCACAAAATTGGCCACATATCTGAGATTTTATTATATTGATTTTCTATTCCAAGTGACTTCTAAATTTAGAAAAGACACTGAACGTGAACCGCCAAACGTCTCATTTAAAAACAATTTGAATTGTTACAATTACCATAAATCACTCTAATGGGGTAATGTATCAGTTACAATGCCATCACACTTGAGCTCAGTGATAACTATCTTAAGTAAAATGCAAACTTTCATCCTGATACTATTTGTTCATATTCATTTTGATCCAACTGGGTGTCAATTTATAATTCCAAAACGAATGAATAAAATCCTTGATAAATTCTTGCTAGTAAGATTCATAATTTACTAACAAAATAATGTTTATTCAGTATATTATTAAGAAATGCTATGACTTTTTAAGAATACACCAATTCTATAACTTAAAGCACCTTCTGAGGCAGTTACTAAAACATATATGCATTCTTATTATTGCAAGCTCAACTTAATTCTTTATCGTGTTTTTAAACTATCTGTCACTGTGTTAAGCTTCATCATGACAGGTTTTATATATTTATTGTCATCTATGATGAGAAATTCAAAACCAAGCCCCCTAAATGGAAGTCCATTTTGCATTTCAACTGATATTGCATAGAACAAAGTCCACTTTGATCTTGAGCCACTTTTCCTTGCTACACTGCAGTAACTGAGAAGTTATATAATTAACGTATTCATTATCAGAACAGGGGACAGGTAACCTTACTAGATTCAACAATGTAGTAACTTTATTATATTTAGAAGTGTCCCATTCCCTCTAAACATATGTGCCTCCATCAGAAGCCTCTGAGATTCAAAAAGAAAAAGTAAAGGTTTGGAAATGTCACTGCTAATTCATTCAACACCATGAATGCCAGGGTAGAAAATATGAATTGACACTGGAGCAAAGAGATCTGAGAAGGACAACTATGGCCATATTCTCACAGTAGCTCATAAAGAGTAATATTGATAAAATTAATGGCACAGTCCTCTATTTCTCTCATTAGAAAGAATCACCCAGAGTCTCCTTATCACTGCAAATTACATGATTCAGATGAACCCTCTTAGTATCATGTCTCATTTCATGAATGATTTCATGGCTGACTGTTACAGTATCCTGGTCACAGGTGTTCCTTGCTAACTTAAGGTTTTTGATGGCATGTCAGCTTTAAATGAAAGAAATTCAGAATAAAATTTGCATCAGTATAATTCTCTTTTTTGACTTTTGATGTGAATTAACTCCCGAAAGAGGCCTGATTTTTGAGTTAGTTCCCAAGTCCTTATGAATGTTTTATCCTTAGATGAATATGTGAGAAATGTCCTGGTGTCATCTGGGAGAATCTAAAATGTCTCTGATTCCCAAAGTAATCATGAGAATAAAACTTAAGGGTATGTGATGATGATTTTGGCAGATTAGATTAAGAGTCAAACACTCAGCTATTTTGATTCATTGAGTATATAGTTATCTCTCGAACCCTCAGTATTCCATGCATAACATGACGGACAGTCATAATTATAGTCACAGTATAATTTCTGTGTATAGTGAAGGTTAGACTAATAACCGTAATAAACTAGTAGCAATAGTAATAATATTACTAACATTTTGTTTTAAATAAAGCTTCTAGCATTGAATGGAGATTATTCAAAGAGAATCTTTGCTTAGTCAAGTATTTACAGTTCAGTGTCTTTAACTTTAATTTATCCCAGGGGTAGATTAATTATCTTTTCATAGAAAAACTGTGAACACAGTCATTTGGACTATATCTTCTTTGCCCAGTGGATCCATGATGAAACTGAAGTTGCACAAGTTCTGTTTTCATTTTACTTCACTGAGGTTTGCTCTTCCCCAGGTAACTTATAATACTATCCTAACATGTACATTTTACAGAGTTAATAAAGAATTCTTCTCATTCATTAATCTTAAAACTGTAAATGTCATTTGCAACATTTCCTCTACATTCTCATTACCCAGAATGGAGACACCATTCTTTAATGGCTCCCTAAGTTTCTTCTTTATATATTATATATAATATAATCTATTTTTTCATTCTTACACTGATAGATATTTCAGTTGCCTACTGATAGTTCAATGATACTTAAATGTGTAGTCTTTAACATATATGTTATCATAGACACCTAAAAAGCATTTTTACTATATAACATACATAGTCTTTAATATACATTTCACCTGAATTTTAAAACCAATAAAAAAAAAGTTTGACGAATTCAACATTAATGACCAAAGAAAGATCAGATAAATTGTGTGATTATATCAAGGACATCATGCATGAAGAATGCAAAAGTTCATTAAGGACATGAAAGAAAGAAAAATACAAAATAGATGCTAGAAGAATTCATTAACCATAATTAACTAAATAAAAATCCTGAGTGACCCTTCAAAATTTATCTCCAGAGCAATCTTTTAAAATATTTATGTTAACTCAGACAAACTATCTTTATCCTCTTTGAAAGAAATATGTCACAAGTTTCTATCCCTTTAAAGGGCACTATCTGCAATTTTGGGTGTTCTTATGTGTCTCACCTCACTCCATATTAGCTGGACACTACATTCTCAGTTCTAGTCCTCTATGGCTAGTTCCTTGTCCGTTGGCTTAGGCATTCTCCAGTCTCACCACACTTCAGACCAACCAACTCTACCTCTTATCTCTTTCATCTCCAGATCCATGTGAGTCTATGGAATGTGGTTGAACTCGGCCCGTATCTTCATTGCTGCCTTTCCCCCTTTTCCATTCACTAGTAGACCAATGGGGTTGCCACCAAGCTTACTTGCCTACTTGTGTGTTCCCTTTGAGTTTTAGTCTTGGAGAGGGGTTTGTCTTGAAGGGACTTGATTACTTGTCTTGATGGCTCCCTGGAGAAAAACTTGCTTGTTCTTGCAGTAGCCAATGAGACTGCCATTTTTGTTTTAGATTTTTCCAGCTGGTCTTGAAAGATACTTTCAAGAAGTATTTTCTGTTCCAGTAGCCACTCTAGGCTGGTCTCCATGTCCTTTCAAGTGGGAATGTCCTACATTAGAAGGGTGAATCTCTTGGTATATTTTCTGGATGGGTCTCAGTATTCTACCTGACCCACCCAGAAGCCTATTGCCCTGGGCAAGTTCTAGAGTCCCTTTTAGGTATTCTAATCAGTGACAGGCTGAAGACAGGCTTACAAGTTGTCTGTAACCATGTTTCCTGATAATCCTTTATATCCCACTCAAGTGTCTATTTTATAATAAGAGGAAAGGAAAACTAACATTCATAAGATGGTGGGATTTCATAGGGTTTGATTGTAGATTGGCCATATGACCACAATTGCTGACTCTCTTCTTGGACAACATAGGGAGAGAAAGAGTCCCCCTTCCCCCTGCCCAAGGTAAAAGGTAAACCAAAATAAAACAGCAACAGCAAAAAAAAAAAAAGAACAGATTTGATACTATAGTCTATAACTGCCAACAAAAAAATAGTAGCAATATATGAGTATGAATTTAATGTCCTTGCTCAGCCAGTTGGAGGTGTTCTGGGAGACCATTCCATTTTAAGCAGTTCCTGTTGGCTCATCCTCCTTCTTAGATTCTGCATGCTGTGGTCTTTGCTGAGCAGATACATGTGCATACATAGTAGAACTCTCCGGGTAGGGGCTGTCCACTCATTCAGGCACCCCCTCTAGTCATCAGAGTGGTGTACACAAGCAGTGAAAGACTAATGAACAAGAAAGAAATGTTCATACGTTTATCTCTGATGATTGGTCAGATCCCTGCGGTGGGAGCACTCCTCTGATTCTGCTCCTGCTCCATCATGCTCAAGATGGCCACTCCGTTTCAGATCAGAAAACGCCACCTTTCTTGCTTATGCTACAATCCCACTATTAATAAGACTTCAATCCTTCTAAATATTCCTTTATATGTAGTTCAGAATTTTAAGACTGTTCTCTGAAACTGCTTCATCCAGTATTCTGTGTTATTACTTTCGAAGGCTTACACAGCACTTCTCTGTAATACACCATCAAGCCCTGCCCTCCCTCCCCCAAAGATGTCATTTTGAGAATGAAGATGTCACTGAGTCAAGCCATGGTATTTTGAATCAATTCAAATGCAAGAAGCCCTGCTCTGGCACTGTAGGGTAAGCACTGAACTGATACCCAAAAGGTCAGTGGTTCAAACCCATCAGCCATTCCTCAGAAACACTATATAGGGTCTGTATGAGTCAAAACTGACCCAATGACACTTAACAACAACAAGGTGCATATGTGAAAACTGGACAATGAATAAAGAATATTGAAGAAGAATCAATGAATTTGAATTATAGTATTGGAAAATAATATTCAAAGTGCTAATTGCCAAAAGAACAAGGAAATTTGTACTGGAAGAAATAGCCAGAATGCTAATTGGAGGTAAAGATGGTCAGACTTTGTCTCATATACTTTGAACATGTGGTCAAGAAGGAACAATCCTTGGAAAAGAACATCATGCTTAGCAAAGTGGAGGGTCACTGAAAAAGAGGAAGACACCTAATGAAATGGATTGAGACAGTGATTGCGAAACTGGGCTCAAACATGACAACAATTGTGAGCATGGTGGAGGGCCATGGTGTATAGGGTTGATGTAAGAACAGACACAATGGCACCTAATATTAACAACAGCAAAGTAATCTATACTGTGAGACATTGAAACGTTTTGACTTTGATTCTCTAATTTTATTGAAATTAGAGTTTTCTTTTTCATTCATCACATATTTTCCTGATTTTTGTAATGGTATCATAGAAAATTCTATTATTATTATTATACTCATCAGAATTCATAGGGCCTTTAAAATTGTCCAAAGGATGTATTTGTTGTCGTTAAGTGACGTCAAGTCGGTTCCTACCCATAGTGACCCTGTATAGGGATTTCAAGAAGCAGCTTGTAAGCTTGAACCACCAATCTTACAGTTCAAAGCAACTTTTTCAACCCATAGAGACAATAGCATATAAGAGTATTTAAATCCCAAGGTTTGATTTCATCCCTGTCACATTCTATCACATATATTTTCCACAAAGAATATAATGCTTCTGATATATATTATAAGTTTTCATAATATAGAATATTCATTCACATTGTTGAGACACAGCTAATGAATCTCCTTAGCTGTGAAGCCATCCATAACATGATGAGAAGATGGTTTACTTCCCCTCTATAATCTCCCTATATTTTATCCTTATCTCTTTTATGGTATTTATCATACTATATTAAGAATGTGTTCACATTTTTACATAAACACTCAATTGGGGCATCTTACTGTTCCACGTGTCAAGATCTATCACAATGTCTGACTTTTAGTAAGTTTCCAATGAATATGTATTCAGCAGTGACATTAAATGCAATATCCACCTCTGAAAAACAGAGAGATTGCAAATTCATCAATTTGTGTCTTTAGAAATACTCTCTAGCCAGATTTAGAAAGCTATTTTTGGCCTTCCATTTACACTGACCTTTTGATTATTGAATAAAATCTAAAATCATTCATATTGATCTGATTGTGCTGATTTGGACCATTTATTACTCTGTCAGTTTTGCTCTTTCCTTCAGGGTTGCTTTCTCCTTCCCTGGTGGTCTGCCATTAGCTAGAAGCTTAATTAGCAACATCTCCAGTACATATCTAGGTTGTTTCTGAATTATTAACATGAAAAGAAGCTGGGAAGCTTCCCTGAGGCCCTTGAGTAGATAACACCTCATGATTAGCACCTTCACATTGCCTAATTATTCTATAATTCTATGTCCTTGGGATGAATCTAAAGATGTTATCTTTGGCATGAATTCAACTTAAAATGATAGACTTGCAGCATAAGAATAAGCTGAGTATATTTGTTGCTGTTTTCCAACATATTTCTAGGCCATATCTTTGATTGCTATGGACCCTGAAGTTAGAACAGATTAAAATCTTAGCCAAAGTGTTAATGTTACGGAACTTAAAGCATAAAATGGCTCCTGTTAGCTAGGCACACTGAATATGGGTCCTTTAGCATCCAAGGAGTAGCTAACATTGCAGTCACTGCATGGATGTCAGGCAAATGCTATTTCCAAGAACTCCATTTAGAATGTCATCCTGAATTACAATCAGTACACAATCATAAACATATTTATGGTACACAGAGCTTTCCCACAGTTGTTTGCTGATTAAATAGTCAACTGAGCACAGTACACATGGAGGATATTGCACATGAAGAAGTCCAGAACATGACTGAGGCAATAAGAGGCCCTGGGCCTAGAGCACCCTGTTCCATAGACAGGACAGGCAGTCAGTAATACAGAGACTATAAAATAAGAATTGGGGACTAGAATAGTCAAAGGTCTAGGAACAAAAAGAAATTGGTATCAAACTTCTATATAACTTAAAAGAAAATAGATAAAGGTGCAACTCACCAGGACATCTGATTTTTGCATGAAAAAACAAATATGCAACCATCAAAATATATTGAAAGGGCAGGTTCCACTGGGGACAAAACAAATAACTCTTGGCTAGAAGGTGTAGACTGACTATTCTGGTAAAAATTGGTAAATACTCTGCAAAACAGTCAAATAGAGTATTGTTGTTTAGGCTTGTCTAGTTGGTTCTGACTCACAGCAACCCTGTAAAGGGTTGGGCTTGAACTGCCAACCTTGCAATTATCAGTCCAGTACTTAGCCAACAAAATCACACTAGGACTCCAATAGACCATTATTGTTGTTGTTAAGTGCTGTCGATTCAGTGCTGACCCACAGCAACCCTGTATAGCGTTTCCAATGAGTAGCTGGTGCGTTTGAACAGCCAACCTTGCAGATGAAACTGACTTTGCAGTTCAGCACATTAACCCAGTACTAGCATAATAGCCAAGAGGGTAATTAAACCTCCAAACAATGTTCTTTCTACTATATTCTTCTAGAACAAAAAGTGCTTTGAAATATTCCCTGCATTCCAAAAACGTTAACATACAGCCAAAAGCATATTATTAAATATTTAAACTTTAAACCATTAAAAAAGAGTATATTGTAATTCATGTGAATATCTCTTTTACCAGAATGTAAAACTGGTTTTCAAGTTTGTTAGTGACTTTTTCTGTAAAAGATGATCATCCATATATTACAGGTTTTTTGCTTTTGGAACAAATAATGCATGCAGAAAATTAATCCATATTTATTTAAGTCCTCCTTGTAGAGAAAAATGTTACTTAGATAATGTTAAGTAAGATGTACATGGTCACTGTGGACATAGCTCGACTGTTTTTGTAGAAAGTTATTGCTAATAAATTTAATGTTAATTGCTGTGTAATTTATTATTTAACAATGTTTGGCACAGTACTTAAATTCAGAAAGAAGGAAATAAAATACCTTATAAAATTTTAAAAGGAAACACTTTATGCTTCTGACTTAAGGTTTAGATAATTTCCTAATGACTACAGTATAAGATATTAAGTAATTAATTTACATATTTCACATTAAAAAAGTTTTTCTGAAAACCATAGTGATTACAAAAGAATCAATATGTAAAAATTAATTTGAGACCTCTGATAAAGAAGATTATCCATTGCGCTGTTCCCGCTTTCAACAGGAATTCTGAGGAGTGTAGGTGGCTGATGATCTTCAAGGCCATTTTATGAAAGAAAATATGGTAAGAGGCATATGGTACATGGAAGGAAATTATCTAAACCATTAATTATAGAAATATTTGAAAAGGCAGGGCAGTACTCTACTAAAGACATGACCAGATCGGGATGTGAGGGAACTGGCACAGTCTAACCCTTATATTCCTGATACTTTTAACTCCCTAAATTTTAGCTGGATTCATGCTGATGCACTGTGGATTAATGGGCTGGACTGCAAAGCCAGCTTGAACCTTAAGGTCAGCAGTTTAAGTTCACCTCAGAAAACCTCAACAGGATTGCTATGGGTCAGAATCAACTCGAGGGCACTTAATATCAACAACAACAAGCTTTATTTAAGTGTTAGCATTTTAGAAGTATACTTTTCAGGGTTAAAAAATGGAATTTGTCTCTCTCATTTGATTTTGCTGTGACTTTTATTTAAAAAAAAGAAGTCACTGAAATGGTCCAGTGATCAGAACAAGCCCAGAGTTGAGGGGGTAGGGAATATATTCTTCAGGACCCACTTCAAGGTAGGATTTAGGAGGGAGACAGATAAAGAGAACGCTTATTGTTTTTTTATGCCTCAGTTTGTACCTGAAATCTAGGAGAGAAGCAAAGAAAAAATTTAAAGGAAATTTTTTGAAGAGGAAAGATGTTATACTGGCTCAATTTTCTCATGCTTGTATCTTCTCAGAACCAGAAATTGGTAAAGGACAGATATGAGGAAATTCAAAATCTTAAATATCTATTTAAAACTTTTGGCTTCCTAATCACTTTTTTATCCAATTGTTATGAAAATACACATAACAATAATAGGATTTCCAAGGTAACATTTTTCATGTGCAAAATTTGGTGATATTATTTGCATTAATTATTTTCGACCACCATCAACATGAATTGCCAAATTTTCATTACTGTTAAACATGATTAAAAATTTCAAAATATAGTTTAAGTACAAGTTTTAAGTATATCAGATATTGTAGTGAGATTCACTAGCATTCTATTTCTCCATAAAACCAAATGGATAACAAATTTATCAAATCATAATTATTATGTCATTAGTTACAAAATATTCATACTTTCCTATTCCTTTCCTTTTGTTTGTCTTTGCCAAACTTTAATCAAGCTACTTGTCTCTCTACCAATCCCTGAACTTGATTGTCCTCAATCCTGAGCAAGCATTAAAATGCTTACTGCAAAAATAATCTGACTACAATTAAAGAAATTTCCTGTCAATACACACACATCATGCACTGTATTCCTCCTGCTTTGCCCAACTTCCTCTTTCTTACTATTTATTTGTTCTTATCCATCCCTATAAATGAAGAGTCTTATTCTGTCTGATTTTTCAGAAATTTGCAGTCGTAAATACAGTGTTTTAGCTCCGCAATACTCTTTTGAATAAAGTCTCTCCTTATCTAAATCTTGATTGTTTTTTCCATGACAATAAAATAAAATAATATTTTAAGAAGGAAGTGCACAAGAAATAAAAATACCCAAACAGATTTAAATGTGTTAAATAAGTGATTTTCACTCCTCAGAAATCCTATAAAGGGTCATTATGGGTCGGAACCGACTCAACAGCACTTAACAACAACAACATACATCCATCATTCTATGCATTTCATGTATGAAATTTTTTGAATATTTAAAAAAAAATAAATTGTATATTTGTCTGTTAACAAGATTCTTTTTACATACAATGAAAAGAGTAAATGATTCTTGGTCTTAAAACTGACAACAACTTTGAAGAAACCCTAAAGTTGTTGTTTCAAATCCCTTCTCATAATTCACTGTGATACCATACCTGATATTTTTGGAAAATAATGTTTCACAAAGCACACTTTTACTGGGACTTTACTTGAAGAATCATAAAATCTAAAAAGAGGTTAAAAAAACTATGTAGGTTTAATAACAACAGCTGCTACATACCGGAGACATTAAAATAGGAATGCATTGAAAATGAGTCAGACAAAGTTTGGCAATCAGAGCCAATATAAAAATAGTGTAAGAAAGACACAGTCTTCTCTTTTCCCCCTGATTGCCAGAGACACAGTATTTGAGACATTGAAACACAGAAATTACTGCTGTTTGCTCAATTGACTATCAAGTTGAGATTTCTCCAATTATATATATATAGAGAGAGAAATAATAGAAGAGTATAGTAAGTATGTTCAATAAAACATGTGTTTCTTTATTCTAATTTGTCTCTCTCTTTGTAATATTCACTCTTACAAATTAATGGACTTAAGATGTAGAAGAATAAAGATCATTCAAAATTTAACTTGTAAGGAAACATGAAAAGTTACATTGTAAAATTGATTTTGAGCTCTTTAAAGAAAGATATATTATATTTACTATCCAGTGTATAAACTTGTCTAGCTCAATTAGAACTCAGAATAATTGCTGATATTGTTATGATAATAGATTATTAAGTATATTAACTCATTCTTTTCACAAATCACATATGATTTTATATCCATACATTCTTTTTATTCAAATTCACTTAAAGAAATAGATCAGTTTAATAAAATATTAACTAAATAATGCACAGCCACCAAAAATCCACTACAATCCATCAAAAATAAAAAATAAAAAAAAGCTAAAATTTCATAAGTATACATTCTAAAGAAATTACTATGAGCAATCTTCTGCATGTAAGACTGCAGAATTTTTTTTTCCTTTTTTTTTTTCTTTTTGGTAGGAATCAGAAAACCCTGAAGGTCACAAAAGCAATAATAGTCAATGATTAAAAGTTACTTATATGAAGCAAATAATTAAAAACATGTAAACAATGAAACTTTCAGGAAAAGGCCTATCTCTGGATAATGTACTTATTCCTGTCTACATAACAATGTAATGTACAATAGGCATTAATTTTGTTTTACTTTGTTTTTATAGTTGGAGGATAACTAACTTCATTTTTTTTTTAAGGTTAATAAAAAAAAAAAGTGAAAATGTACTTCACAGAATCTAAATAAATTCATTTTTTGCTTTCTCATCAAAGTCTTCCTGAAAACTGCAAAAAAAAAAAATCACTTAGGTGTTTTCTTTTAGGAACTATTTTCATTTTAAGTAAAACATTGAGAGCTTTGACTAAGGTTAGTAATGGCGTACAATTCAGTCTAAGTACCTGAAGTGTCCATGCTCCATGACAGAGTAATTTAGTATTCATGCCCTCTAAAGGGAGACCATTCCTCCATTAGAAACCCAGCTGCATAATGCCTTCTCAAAAATACAGTTTTAACCTGGGCACATAGAATGATGTCTACACATTGCCTTCTTGCTGTAGATAAATATCTCTTAAGTAAGCTGTATAGTACAGACTCAACTGATATCTTAGTGGATATGAATTGGGCTTCTAACCTCAAGGTCAGCAATTTAGAAACTACCAGCCATTCCTCAGAACAAAGATGAGGCTTTCTGCTCCTGTAAAGATTTACAGCCACAGAAACTCTATGCAGGGTTGCTATGAGTTGGAACTGACTCCAGAGCACACCATCACCATCACCAGTATAAGCTGGAGAAATATTGATCTGATCCCATTGATCTCATTGCTATGGCATTGATTCTGAGGCTGCAAATCATTATAGCAATAGAAAGTCTCTTCTTCCTCTTGTTGAGTGACTGGAAGATTTGAATTGCTGACTTTACTAACATTGTGGTTAGCAGCCCAATGTGTAACCCACTACGCCACCAGGGCACTACAACACTCTTATTTTCCAGTGATTCAGCATAAAAGCTGAAGGAACATGCTCTTGGCAAAAATTGGTTATTATGTATAAATCAATGCTCATTTCTTGCATTTCCAAGCTTGAATATGTAATCATAAATTATACTCTCGCTCTGCGGGAGAAAGATGAGGCTTTCTACTCCCGTAAAGATTTACACCCTCGAAACCCTGTACAAGGTCGCTATGGGTCGGAACCTACTCGACGGCACTTAACAACAACAACAACAATGTCCTATCTTTGGACAATATGGACATATACATATATAATATATAAAAGAAAGAGCAGGCATTTCTGTTTTACTTTGCCTCCTTCATTCTCAGATATGTTTGCCTCTTTAAAAATGTGATTGGGGGAGAACAAACAAGATGGCGGATCGGGTGGAAGTTCAGTAAAGGAGCTCCGCCAGCAACAACACAGAATACCCGACCAAGCAGGCTCAGGGGATGGTCCCAGACCTCTGAACCACATATAAAGGAATATTTAGAAGGTTGGAAGGCTTACAGCTGGGGGAGTTTGTGGCAGAATCAAGAAATCCATTGTTTTCTAATTCCAGATGCTCAGCTGCTCCAGGACCAATCATCTTGGGTGAGACCAAGCGGGGGAAGGATCGGAGCTGCCACAGATGCCTGGCAGAACCACAGAGATAATGGTGTAAACATTCTTCTCTTTTGGTAGCTGTTCATTGGTCCCTGCTGTCTGCACACCTCCATTCGGGTGCCTATAGGGGTGCCTGAGCTAGTGGGCACCCCAGCCCTATACTCGGAGGGTTCTACAACGCATGCGCACAGATCTCCTTGAAATTTAAAGAGACAGTTTCCAATTAAAACCAAACAATGAAAACCGGCC
>NW_006408611.1:8725352-8726574 GCF_000296735.1 Chrysochloris asiatica
GTACATGGAGGGGATTATAATCAATGTAATGAAACAAAGTGTATGATTTGTTGAACGAAAAACTGATGATATGCCCTGTAAACTTTCACTCAATCCACAATAAAAACCTTACAAAAAATGTGATTGGTCTATGTAAGCTTAAGTTTGAGTACAAACACTCATCTATCAGTTTGTTGTACTGTGGTGGCTTTTGTGTTGCTGTGATTCTGGAAGCTATGCCACCAGTATTTTACCAGCAGGGTCTCCTCATGGTGGACAGTTTGTAGCTGAGCTTCCAGATGAAGAAAGACTAGAAAGAAGGGGAGACAGAATACTTGTGAATATTTTGTCACTGAAAACATTGTAAATAGTGTGGAACACTGTCAGATATCACCAGAATACTGAATGTTGAAACATGAAGAAGAGCACTAGAATATTGTCAGATATTGTGCCAAATGATGAGTTTGTCAGGTTGGAACGCACTCAAAATACAATTGGGGAAGAGCTGTCTCCTCAAAGTAGATTTGACTGTGATGATGAGAAAGGAACAAAGCCTTTGCAACCTTCATGTGCTAATGGGGCACAACTGAAAATGAAGAGAAACAGCTGTAATAACCATTAATAACTGGAACGAGGAATGTATGGACAAGGAACCTAAGAAAATGAGAAATTGTCAAAAATGCAATGGAACTCATAGACATTGATATCCTAGGCATTAGTGAGCTGAAATGCTCTGGTATTGGTCATTTGAAATTTGACAATCACATGGTTTACTATGTCAGGAATGACAAATTGAAGAGGAATGGCTTCACATTCATCATCAAAAAGAACATATCTGTCTTGAAGTACAACACTGTCTGTGATTGGATAATAGCCATGTGCTTACAAGGAAGATCAGTTAATACCACTATTATTCTGATTTCTACACCAACCAGTAAAGTCAGTGATAATGAAATTGAAGAATTCTGCCAGCTTGTTCAGTCTGCAATTAATCAAACATATAATCAAGGTGCAAAGTGATTACTGGTTATTGAAATACAAAGGTTGGAAACAAAGAGAAAGTACAAATGTCTGGAAAAAATGACCTTGATGATAGAAATAATACTGAAGATCTCATGATAGAAATCTTCAAGACCACTGACTTCTTCATTACAAAGACATTTTTTAAACAACATAAAAGACAATAATACATATGGGCCACATTAGATGGAATACAAAGAAATCAAATTGATTTCATCTGTGG
>NW_006408611.1:8727602-8730015 GCF_000296735.1 Chrysochloris asiatica
AGCTATATTGAATATATCAGTCACATAGTTTACTAAGCCAGGAATGACAAATTGAAGAGGAATCACATGCATCATCAAAAGAATGTATCAAGATGTGTCTTGAAGCACAATGCTGTCTGTGATTGGATAATATCCATACGCCTACAAGGAAGAGCAGTTAAGAGCACTATTATTCAAAATTACGTGCCAACCACTAAAGTCACTGAGGATGCAATTGAAGAATTCTATCACCTACTTTGCTCTGAAATTCATCAAACATGCAATGAAGATGTATTGGTAATTGCTAGCGGCTGCATTGCAAAGGCTGGAAACAAAGAAGATTCGATCATTGGAACATGTGGTTTTGGTGATAGAAATGATGCTGGAAATTACATGTTAGAATTTTGCAAGACCAATGGCATCTTCACTGAAAATACCTTTTTTAAACAACATAAAAGACAACTATACCTCACCAGTTGAAATACAAAGAAATCAAATTTACTACATCTGTAGAAAAGATGGTGGAAAAGCACCATAGCTTCAAGCAAAACAAGGCCAAGCATATTCAGGAACACTTTACTGTACTCTTGAGGTACCTGAACATAGACCAAGAGGCAGTTGTTTGAACAGAATAAGGGAACACTGAATCGTTTAAAATTAGGAAAAGTGTGTGTCAGGGTTGTATTCTTTCACCATACTCACTCAGTCTACATGCAGAGCAAATAATCCAAGTAGCTGGGTTATATGAATAAAATTATAGCATCAGGACTGGACGAAGAAAAACTCTTTAACAACCTGTAAAATGCAGATGATACAACCTTGCTTGCTGAAAGCAAAGGGAGCTTAAAGTAAATACTGATGAAGATCAAAGATCACAGTCTTCGGTATGGTTTGCAAATCAATGTAGAGAAAACAAATAACCTCACAGGACAAACATATAACATCTATATAAATGGAGCAAAGACTGAAGTTATCAAAGACTTCATTTTGCTCAGATCAACCATCAACACTCCCAGAAGCAGTAGTCAGATATCAAATGACATATTACATTAAGCAAATCTGCTGTACACCATCTCTTTAAAGTGCTCAAGGGCAAGGATGTCAGTTTAAGGGCTAAAATGTGTCTGACATAAACCATGGCATTTTCAATAACCTTCTATGATATGGAAGTTGGACAGTGAATAATGAAGACTGTAGAAGAATTGATGCATTTAAGCTACAGTATTGGAGGAGAATATTGAAAGTACCATGGACAGCAAACCTATTAATAATAATAATTTGTGTTGGACGAATATAGCCAAAAAAAAAAAAAAATCCCTGTAAGCCAGGATGCTCAGACTTTGTCTCTCATACTTCAGACATATTGTCAAAACAGACCAGTTCCTGGAGAAGGATAACATGAAGAGTCAGATTAAAAAAGGAAGACTCACCTATGAGATGCATTGGCACAGTTGTTGTTGTTTTCATTGTTAGGTCCTATTGAGTCAGTACTGACTCATAGCGACCTTATGCACAGGAAAACGAAACACTATCCAATCCATTGGCACAGTGGCAGCAGCAATTTTCAAAACTATGGCAATGAATGTGAGGTTGGCACTGAACTGGACAGTGTTTTGTTTTGTTTTTGTTTTTTGTGTGCATAGGGTCACTGTAAGTTAGTACTGCCTCACTGGCACCTAACAACAACAACAATAACATAGGCAAAAGATTGACTGATGAAGAAAGCATCAAAAGATGAGGGAAGGGATTCACAGAGTCATTGAAACAAAAGGAAATGGTTGATGCTCAACCATTTCAAGAGATAGCATATGATTAAAAGCCAATGATACTGAAGGAAGAAGTCTAAGGTACATTGAAGGCATTGGCAAAGAGCAAGGCTTCAGGAATTGATGGAATACAAATTGAAACCTTTCAACAAACTGATAAAAGACTAGAGGCATCACTCATAGATGCCAAAAAACTTAGAAGACAGCTACCTGGTCAACTGACTGGAAGAGATCCCTATTTGTGCCCATTCCAAAGAGAGGTGAGCAAACAGAATGCAGAAATCATCAGATAGTATCATTAATACTGCATACAAGTAAACTTTTATTAAAGATAATTCAAAACAGCTGAACCATACATTGACAGAGAACTGCCAGAAATTCAAGCCAGATCAGACAAGGACGTGGAATGAGGGATATAATGGCTGACCTCAGATGGATATTGTGTGAAAGCAGGGAACACCAAAAAGATGTTTACCTGTGCTTTAAAGACTACACAAAGGCTTTCAACTGTGTGGATTATGACAAGCTATGGACAATATTAAGGAGCTCTGGCAGCGTAATGGTTACAAACTGGGCTACTAACCTCAAAGTCAGCATTTGAAACTACCAGCTGTTCTGCAGGAGAAGGATGAGGCTTTCTGCTCCCCTAAAGATTTACAGCCTTGGAA
>NW_006408611.1:8731735-8733853 GCF_000296735.1 Chrysochloris asiatica
TACCAGAGCTCCTTAGAATCCCTCAATGTGGTCATTCTAGGCTGGGTTTTCTTTTTCTAATTGTTTCAGATTGAGTAATGTCAACTAGGCTGCTCTTCCCTTTTGGAAAGAGCTTCTGGTCTTTGTACATCTCATTATAGTAATTCCCTTTGTCTTCTTGAGTTGTCTTTTGAAATCTTTTTTCATCTCTTTTATCTCACCATTTCTTCCCTTTATTTTATATTATTTTGTGTTCAAAGGAAACTTTAAGACTCATTTGTAACACCCATTTTGGTCTTCTCATTATTTCCTGACATTTAAAGCCTCTTTTGTTTGCTTCATATTTGATATAGATATTTCTTTGATGTCATTCCCAAGTTGACTGTTTTTCAGTCATTAATGTTTAATACATCAAATCTATTCTTGTGATGATTTTAAAATTCAGGTGGGATAAACTGAAGTCTGCACTTTGGCCCTTGTAGACATTAATTTATTTATTCATATTCATATTGAACATGCTTATTAGCAATTGATGGTCTCTTCCACAATTGTCCCCTGGCCTCTCTCTGACCTAATTATTTACTGATTGAGCTTTTCCACTGTCTCTCTTCTCAATTATAGTAGATTTGATTCCCTTGATTTCCATTCTGAGAGGTGTATATATATATATATATATCCCTAATTTAGGCTATTGGAAATAAGGAATATGCAAAATTCTGTGACCTCCAGGGTCATTTTTATCATTTTTCAACTACAGATTCTTCTCTGTTTCCAACTTTCATATTCCAAGAACTGGTAATTTTGAGTGCATCCTGTCTGCATAACTGGTCAATTTCAAAATGCAGAAGTTGGCAAAAATCTTAATTTCTTTATCTTAGACTTTAGTGGTTGGTGTGTAAATTTGAATAATAATCTTATTAATTGATATTTCTTATGGATGTGTGAGAATTTTCCTATCATTGGAAGCACTGTACTTCACCATAGATATTTAGAAGTTCTTTTTCATTTTGAATGCATTGCCATTCTTGTTCAATTTGTCACTCTTCACATAGTAGACCATCGGCTTGTCCAATTCAATGTGGTGAGTACCAGTCCATTTCAGCTCACTAATGCCTAGGATGTCCACCTTTAAGTGCTTCATTTCATTTTGAGGATGTCCTATTTCCTTAGTTTCCTACTTCCTATATTCTACCTATCAATTATTAATGAATGTTTGCATCTGCATTTTCCCACCCCTTTGAGTCTTGCCATATCAGCATTTGAATGTATCTCACAGTCTAGGAGCCTAAAAGTATGAATTTGGGCTAGCTGTAAGAAAAACTCTACCTCTGTTTTCCCTTATGGAGGATCATGTGTCTTTTGAACTGCTGCTCCTAGGTGATTCTCATGTGACTTGGTACCACTCTTTGAACATCTCTGCATGCATAATATACCTATTTTATAACTTACAACACAATGGAATGTAAAAATAATTGAATGGTATCATTATTATCATATGTAAGTCAAATTTTACTAAAGATAATTCAGAAATGGCTGCAACAGAACATCAACAGGAAACTGCCAAATGTCAAGACAGATTTAAGAGAAGACATGGAATGAGGAATGTCATTTCTGATGTCATATGTATGTTGGCTAAAAGCAAAGGAAAACAGAAAGATGTTTATTTGTGCTTTACTGACTATGCAAAGGCTTTTGACTGTGTGGATCATGACCAGCTATAGATAACATTGTGAAGAATGGGCATTCTAGAACACCTAATTGTGCTCATGAAGACCTGTACATAGACCAAGGGACAGTCATTCAAACAGAAGAATAGTATACCGAATGGTTTAAAATCAGGAAAGTGTGTACCCGAGTTGTATTCTTTCAACATACTTATTCAGTCTGAATGCTGAGAAGATAAATGAATTAGATTATATGAAGAAGAATGTGACATCAAGATTGGAGGAAGACCCTTTAACAACTTTGATATGCAGATTTTACAACCATGCTTGCTGAAAGGGAAAAAGACATAATATTTATTGATGAAGATCAGTATGATTGGTACCTCAATGTAAAGAAAGTAAAAATCCTACAACTGTTCTAATAAATAGCATCACGATAAATGGAGAAAAATTTGAAGTTGTCCAAGGCTTCACT
>NW_006408611.1:8734238-8755926 GCF_000296735.1 Chrysochloris asiatica
GGTTCAAGCTCACCAGCTGCTCCTAGGAAACCCTATACAGGCTCGCTATGAATCGGAATCAACTCAATGGCACTTAACCACAGCAACAACAACAAAAACATAAATGCATCTAAAACTCTGATGTCACTCATCTATCAGAGGAGGACTGGATGTTGCTGTGATGTTCAACAAGTTTCAGCATAGAGATTCAAGACAAAGACAGAGTAAGAAGAAGGGTCTGATAATCTTCTTCTGAAAATTAGTTAGTGAAAAATCTATGAATTACATCAGTCTGATCCACACTGATCAGGAGGATGGCATGGGATCATGCTTGAGCAGTTCCAAGGGATGTTTGGAAGAGAGGTAATAACAGGTCCCTTCCTGTCTGTACTTGCAAAATACTCAGGAAAATCTGCTACTTATCTGACCTGGTTTCATCAGTCTGCAGTGGTATCATATTCTATCAGATTTCAGCATTTCATTCCTAACATCACAGTTCACTGCCAACTGCATGCCCTCTATTAACTCTGCACATCTTCCCAAATCCATTCTTTTTTTCCCCCCCCAATCCATTCATTTTAGGAGTCAGTTTTAAAGTAACTGTAAAAGTTGGTCACCTCTCAGAAAATCGTTGGATTGATTTTGTCCATGCTATCAAAATGTTCCCTATAAGCTCATCCAGCTTTTTGGAATTTCTTTTACCATATTTCTCTAAATTAATAATAATAATCCCCATAGGTTTTTGTGGTGGTGTTGGTGGTTGTTTTGGTGTTTGGCTTGACAACACTTAACAACAACAACAACACTCAAAAGACTAAAGAGCAAAGTCAAACTCAGGTATAGCTCCCTAAATTAAAACACACACATACACATACACACACACACACACACACACACACACACATACATACGCACACACACACATACACACACACAAACAAACTTCATTTGACTAAAAGCAATGTCACCATTGTTTTTTTCAGACACGGCCACATATTTTTGGTGACACCACAACCTGACACCCACATTTTTACTTGTTTCTGAATTTTGAACAAATATTCTTAATACTTCATTTCCTTTATTGTCACAAGCTTACTTTTACAGTTTTCTTTTTCAATGACAGATATTTCATTTTGTTATTCATTTGCTTTCCTTCAAACTTTGTGGTTATGAATAGGGCTGCTAACCTCAAGGTCAGTAGTTCGAAACTACCAGCTGTTCTGTGGGAGAAAGATGAGGTTTTCTGATCACGTAAAGATTTGCAGTCTCCGAAACACTGTGCAGGGTCACTATGAGTCGATACTGACTCCACAGTGCTTAATGACAACAACAACAACAAACACCAAATTCACTCTGCTTCTTGCTTAGTGTAAAAAATGGCTTTTACCATTTTTCTCTTTTAACTGTTCCTAATGCTGTCCTTCTGGACCAGGCTGTTTTCATTTCATGTTTTATATTCAATAAAACATTATTTTTTTCAGGTCTCCTGCTCCTATTTATTTCCTGATTCAAGAGTACAATGTATATTATTTTTAGACCAAGTTCCTTAAGACAGTACTTCCATAAAATAGGCATCAGCTTGGAAAATAATTAACATAATTTTCTATTTGCAAATACCTCTGATAGTCCTTTTCCTGCTAGCACTTTATATTCTCTATTGCTTAGCCATTCTGGAGCCTTGGTAGTAGACTGGGTTAGGTTGACAGGCTTTAACCCCAAGGAAGGTAGAGCCAGCCCACTAGTACTGGTCAAAAGTTGCAGGCTAGGAAACAATAAGGTGAATCTCTAGTCTGTCTAATAGGATTTCTATCAGCTGGAATCAACTCAATGGCAGTGGGTTTTTAGGTTTCTCCATTTTCACATAATCAATATTCATTTATAAGTATTATTTTCCCTTGGTTTTAAAAATGGTAATTCCTAACAACTAAAGAATTATTATCTATGGAATGAAAGAAATTACAAACAAAAATGCAAAACCCTGCTCTCAAAATAGCTTTTTATATAGTTAGAAGAAGCATTTTTAAAGAGTTGTGCCGATGTGAAAATTTTCAGACATGGTCACATACTTTTGGAAATTCTTCCAATTGAAAATTGGAGTTTAGGCCCTTTGTCTTTTAATCTGGATGTAGAGGAGAGACGGGACAGCTTCAAATAAAGTATTTCCGAAGTGAGGCAATCTGACTACTGAGTCTGGACTAGATGTTTTCCAGGCTTTGCTGTGTTCCCTTGGAATGTTCTCACCTGGATGCTTTCACCAAACACATTTACTCTTGGAACCCAACTCACACCATCACAACTGAACAAGACTGATGTGTCATCCCAAGACAGGTGGCTGAGATTCAGGTTTAAAAAAAGAAAAAACAAACTTCAGTTTATTCAACCCAACAGCATAAGAAAATGGTGTTGTTGTTTACCACTTATTTTGGGGTGCTTTGTTATATTACAATAGATTAATAGAATAATGGTCATACTGTTGTATAGCTGAGGCAGAACTATATTCTCTTTTTACTAAATAAATCAAGAAGATCTGTGATTTTGTAGTAATTTTGTTATTAAGTGCCATCTATTGGGTTAGACTCTTTGTAACCTCTATAAAGTTTCTGAGGATCAAAAGCTGACCTTGTTGTTAACAGTCCCTTGTATATCCTACAGTGCCACACCAAGACTCCATTAGAGAGCTAGAAAATGAAGAGATATGTTGCTGGTTAATGAAAGAAAAGAAGAAAAATGGGTAAATACTAAATTGGTATACAATACAGCTGGAGTGTTTTAGAAGATTAGTGTTGCTAATCTTCTAAATAAGCTATACAAGAGACTTTTATATAGCTTTGTATTGTAGAGTATATAATATAAAAGCAACATTCAGATTCCCTGAAAAAATATCCCCAAACTTTATTATTATTTTTTGAGAAGGTGGGGGTCATTGGATTTAAGATAAATAGGTGTAAAAGATGACATGCAATAATAGCTGTATTTTCTTGAATACACTAAATCAGTTTTAGAAGAAATAAGAAGAGAATGCTACTTAAAAGCAAGAATAGTGAGGTTTTTGGTTCAATTACTCTGAACCTGCTCAGGAGAGACCCATTGCTAGAAAAGGACATCATAGTTGGAATAAGATGAATTAATACAACAATCAGAGCAATGTACTCAAACTAAATGAAGATGAGGGGAGTGATCCCTCCCGGTCCTCAGCATCGCTTCTTTCTGTTTATATCAGATTGAAGAGCACTCTGTGGGAACTAGCAACTCTTCTGTAATGAAGCCTTGATATCCGTGAGCTCAAGCCCTTTGTTTGATCACACTAAAATAGGTGATAAAAAAAAAGTTTAAGCTATCTGTGTCCCCAGAACTGTGAAACATTAACCTAGTGCTTACGAATCGGACTGCGAACCGCAAGGTCAGCAGTTCGAAACAACCAGCTGTTCCGTGGGAGAACGAAGAGGCGTTCTGCTCCCGTAAAGATTTACAGCCTTGGAAATCCGGTACAGGGTCACTATGAGTCGGAACCGACTCCACGGCACACAGCCACCAGCCACCATGCTCTGATAGCATAGTGGTTACAAGTCAAGCTGCTAACCTCAAGGTCAGCAGTTTGAAACTACTCCTGTGTCACATTCCTGCTTCCCTTCCTCATATCTCATAAACAACAATCTAAATGCTTGCACCATATAAAATTGCTGCTCTGGTAGCGTAGTGGTTACGAATTGGTTTGCAAACCGCAAGGTCAGCAGTTTGAAACTACCAGCTGCTCCATGGGAGAAAGATGAGGCGTTCTGCTCCCGTAAACATTAACAGCCTCGGAAACCGTGTGCAGGGTCGCTATGAGTCAGAACCGACTCCACGGCACATAACAACAACAACAACAAAAAGCAGAGTCAGTCTAATTCTTAGGTTGATCTTTCTCCTAAACAATAACTAAAACTGATTTTTTTTTTAAGTTTCTTTTTCACTATTTTCTGAAGTCTTGTCCTAGTACCCTCAACATGCCAGAAATCAATGGTATCATACTATCATATCTTTTGTCACTCATGATGACATATTTTTCAAATATTATATAGTTCTTAATTATTTGAATGCCCTTTAGTTAGCTTAAGGTGAAAAATGTGGGAGCTATTTCTAATTGAGTGTGTTACCTACCAACACAGAAGGGTGTAGAAATAATGGATTTCAGTGCTTTTCCCAACCATCTGGCTATCTAAATTGTCCATAATTTGTTAATTGCACTAACCAAAGGCAAAACACATACAAAAATCTATGAAGAAAGAGGTACTTAAGACTTGGCATTTGTTCTAGATCCAGAGGGCACAAAGGAAGGTAGAATCTCCACTGAGTAGTATCTAATCTGTCTGGGCATGGCTGATGAAAGGAGCTCGGGATAGGACTCTTATGGTACAATAGTGAATAATTGCTATCAGGACTGACTGTGAGTGTTGAAAATGTAAAGGTAGACGTTTTGTAGCAAAAGAAGGGGAGTGGTTGACTTTGCAGTCAGTCCAGGAGTGGAGGTACTGGGACCATCAAGGGTGAAGAGTGGTGTGGGACACTCTCCAGAGAAACAGTGATGCCAGAGATGGAGGCACAGATGATAATGTGGAAAGATGAAGCAGCTGGGGACTCTAGACCCAGAGAGGGAGAGTGGCTGTGTGCTGAAGACTGTGGCTTGTAGGGTATACCTTTGATTGGTTGATGATGCATGGAGGGGATTGTAATCATGGCAATGTAATGATATACACTAGATTAATGTAAAGCTAATGTTCTCCCATGTAAACTATCACATAATTCACACTAAAACATTGGGGGGGGGGAATACTCATTTAAAAAACAGAGGGTATAGAATCAAATACAGTTGAATGAGGAAGCATGCAGGGGACTGTAATCATTACAATGAAACGAATACAATTGTAATCACTGCAATGAAACTAATATGATAGGATGAGTGTAAAACTGATGTTCCCCCATGTAAACTATCACTCAATTCACAATAAAAACATATAAAAAAAAGACTTGGCATTTGTTATCTCTGGCTTTCATAGGTATTACAAGCTCCATCACATATTTAAGTTTCAGTCTGCCTTTCTGGTTTTTGCTGTTGTTAGAACACTGAGCTTTCTCTCCCTCTCACTTGTGGAGCTGCCCTTGTTTATATTCAAATCACTGCTCATTTACCACTTTGGTAAATGCCTGTGGGACCAAAATTTTAAATTCAAATTTTGGGGTAGGGAGTTTAGTAGTTGTTGCAACCTTCATGCAAGTTTCAGGAATTTCCACTGGAAAAAGTTATCAAGAAAATGAACAGAGAAAACTAAAAGGTTAGATGTGTATTTAACAAGCACATTTGAGCTTTATGTCCCAAGTAATGATGCTGTTGCCAAAGACAGGCAAGAAACCCTCTTAGGAAGTTTAGTAATCACATATAACAAAACTTCTATTTTCTCCATAAGGAAACGAGACATTTGGTTTTTAAAATCAAAATGATAATTCCTTGGAATGAACTATTACACAGGTGCAATTACTTATGACAACAAAATTATAATTATAGGCAAACATCTGGGTGCATTCAACTTGGTTCATTGTTTTCTTCTAAGAGAAGTTTTCATGAATAAAGAAAACAACATTACCTTGTTTTTCTGTAGCATTCTGTTATACTTTTTTTTTTTTTTTATCTCCTATTTTGTGTGTGGTGATTTCCACGCCCATTTTACATTCTCCTTTTAAATTCTATAATGTTTAAAATAATAGACTCTAATGGATGCTTTCATTAAAAGAAAATGTGTTAAACTAGAGAAACAATTATATTAACTGTATCATTCTTTAACAAAATACAAATAAATGTCATTGACATTTCCTGTCAAATGACAAATTGTTTTATTTGTCAAATTTGGGAGGGAATAGGAGTCTGGGTTTTATCTAATTAATTATTTCTAAAGCAAAACTAATCATTCAGTTTGATTTTCAACCTTTTTTTTTTTTTTTTTTTTGGGAGGGAATAGGAGTCTGGGTTTTATCTAATTAATTATTTCTAAAGCAAAACTAATCATTCAGTTTGATTTTCAACCTTTTTTTTTTTTTTTTTTTTTACTAATTAGAGCTTTTGGTTGCTGTGGATAATGTTGGGGAATTAATCACATTTTGTGGAATTACTGGAATACTTAGCCTATTTATGTTCCTTACCAGGTTGATGCATGGATATTGCCTCCTTTTTGATAACCTTAGACTGGTACATACTTTTTTTTTCTTAAGATAAATCTGAATCAAAAGAAGTTGTTTTCCCAGTTGCCTTTCTCCTATTCTACAAAAGGTATCACAGAACTCTCCCACACAAAAGATTACCTTGGTGTTTGCTCCAGTGTTTAAAAGCATATAGGTCTGCCAAATACAGAGAAATATCCTTCAGTCTTAGAGAAGTGCACCGTAATCAGAAAGCATGCCCTGGTTTAATTTGCCAAGGTGCTGGACTGTCAAATCGGTTTGAACTGCCAGGTCGGTGGTTCAAGCTCACCAGTTGCTCCTCGGAAACCCTACACAGGGTCGCTATGGATCGGAATTGACTTGATGGCACTTATTAACAACAACAAAACAAACAAGATTCAGTAAAAAGTGTTGCTGCTAGGGTACCAGTTCGTATCTGCAAAGGTTTCTGTGAAACAAATTGAGTTTAAACATGTCTGTCAGATCTGTGCATGAATGCAAAGAAGTTCTGTCAGGAATAAACTTGTCTTACTCTCTTGGAGGTGCATTAAAAACAATCTATCCAAAAAAAGGAGCTCTGGTAGCGTAGTGGTTACGAATCGGGCTGCGAACCTTAAGGTCAGCGGCTCACAACTACCAGCGGCTCCGCGGGAGAAAGATGAGGCTTTCTACTCCCGTAAAGATTTACACCCTCGGAAACCCTGTACAGGGTCGCTATGGGTCGGAACCGACTCAACGGCACTTAACAACAACAACAATCCAAAAAAAGATTCTTCTAGGAGGATATGTTTTGTTGTTGTTGTTATGTGCCATCGAGTTGATTCTGACTCACAGTGAACCTATATAGGATTTCTGAGGAGCGACTGGTGAGTTTGACCCGCCAACCTTGTGATTCAAACAAACATTGTGGTCCAGTGCTTATCCTGCAGCACCACATACTGGACTAGTTAAATTCAAGAAAAGACAGTGTTGCCAAACCAAATAGAGGGTTTGCCGCCTGTCACTGTAGTCAAACACAGAGACAGGGAGAGAGCTAATCCAAGATTTATGGGCAGAAAGCCAGAAGTCTGGAGGACAGAGAGAATAATTTCTCAGACTGTCCTGTCCATTATAAAGAGCGGTCACATTATATAGGGTAAGTTACATTTGGATGTACACTTAATCTATTTTAACATCAAGACAGCATTTTTTGGAAAAAGAAACAATAAAGCAATAAACTTCAAACATTCTACCTTTAGGGAAAAGGAAACAAGCAGGCAATAATCCTTCTCAGACAGTCTACCTTTTAGGATCCAAGCTGCTTAGGTCCTGAGATAACTATCTGGGTGGGTTTAAGCACATTCTGTTTTCCTTCTAGGACAATGAGTTCATTTTTGCTAATTTTTAAACTAACTTCCTCAATTGCAGGGTCTTCATTTCTCAAGGCCTGGTATGGCGCTGGGGGTTAATGCACCAGACTGCAAAGCTGTTTGAACTGCCACGTTGGCAGTTTAAGCTCACCAGCTGCTCCTTGGAAACCCTAAATAGGGTCGCTATGGGTCAGAATGGACTCCACGGCACTTCACAACAACAATGACTAAACTGACTCCATTTTGCTTAGGTTGGTAGCCAGGCTATCAACAGGGCAACAAAGAAGGTTATAGTGATTGGGTTGTTCTGTTTGTTTGGATTTCAAAAGAGTAATCAAGTGCCTTATTATAAAGAAGTTTTAAGAAAATTTCTTTGATGATAAAAAAAAGCCCTGAAAGTTGAACCAAAGTCCGTCCCCCCACCCCCCTCAATAATGTCAATGCTCCTGGATGTTCTTTGAATATAGTAACAGCTGTCCTATGAAAATTCCATTGGGAAACCTTATCTCATCCACCCTTTCACCCTGTTCTTGCCCCTTCAGATTTCTTTTTGGCAGACACTCAAATAACATTAAAAAGGAACATGATTGAAGTCCCTCAAGGATCCTAAAACTGCCATTTTGACATATGTATATCAAATAGTATAGAATTCTTCAGAAAAGGATAGAGAGAAACACTGACTTTAGAAATATACAGACCTAGATGGAGGATATGTAGACAAACAATAGAGATTTGATAGTTTACTTAACATTTTCTACCATTTTGCAGCAATATATTTTGACTTACCCTCTTACCTCTTTGTGAAACTTATTGTTGGAGACTGAGTATTTTCTTCAATTGTAGATATTTGTATTTTCATATGTGATGTTGTTGTTAAGTGCTGCTGATTCAGTGCCGACCCATAGCAAGCCTGTATAGAGTTCCCAAGGAGGGGCTGATAAGCTTGACCCGCCGACCTTGTGGTTCAAATGACTTTGCTGTTCAGTGCATTAACCCATAGCATTACACCAGGACTCCTCATATGTAATAGAATGTGTGGAAATAGGTACTGCATATGGACTCCAGTTAGGGTGGCCCTCTACTCTTGCTTTATAGTTGTTGTTGTTATAAGCCGTGGAGTCGGTTCCAACTCATAACGACCCTGTGCAGGGTTTCTGAGGCTGTAAATCTTTACGGAGCAGAAAGCCTCATCTTTCCCCCATGGAACAGCTGGTAGTTTTGAACTGCTGACCTTGCAGTTCTAGTAACCACTACGTTACCAGAGCTCCTTTGCTTGATAGTAGGGCTTTTCAAATTTGAATGTGAAGACAAATCACTTGAGGATCTTATTAAATTACAGATTCTGACTTATTAGAGCTGACTTGAATTTCCATATTTTATCAGTTTCCCAGGTGAAACTTATGTTGCTGGTCTGTGGACCAGACTTTGAAGAAACCCACCCAGTATCTTTAGGTATAGTATATAGTATCATGTGCCATCAAATCAGTTCTGATTATAACGACCCTGTGTAGGGTTTCTGAGAAACAGTTGGTGAGTTTGAAACCTTGCAGTTCAAACCAACTTTATGGTGGAATGCTGAACACAGTGCCACCCCAGCACTCACAGTATCTATTGTTGCTGTTGTTGTTGTTGTTGTTGTTGTTGTTGTTGTTAGGTACCATCAAGTCAGTACCGACTCATAGGACCCTATGCACAACAGAATCAAACACTGCCAGGTCCCGCACCAACTTCATCATTCTTGCTACACCTGAGCCCATTACTACCACCGCTGTGCTAATCCATCTCATTGGAGGTTTACCTCTTTTTCTCTGACCCTCCAGTTTATCAAATATGATATCCTTTCCCAGGAACTGGTCCCACCTGATAATATATCTGAAGTATGAGAGATGAAGTCTGGCCATCCTGGTTTCCAAGAAGCATCCTGGCTGTACTTCTTCCAACACAAATCTGCTTGTTCTTTTGGCAATCCAAGGTGCTTTTAATATTCTCCCCCAACATCATAACTCAAACTCATCCATTCTTCTACGGTCTGTAGTGTCCTCCATATAAACAGAGATCCCTGGGGGGTACAAAAGGTTAATGTACTCAACTTTTACCAAAAGATTGGAGGTCCAAGTTCATGCAAGGGTGATGAAAAAAATAGCTTATCAATTTATTTTCTAATAATTGGTTGGTGGGTTACGTGTTGTAGGGTCGGTTCCAGCTTACAATGACCACACATAGGGTTTCTGAGGCTGTACATCTTTACGAGGGGAGAAAGCCTCATCTTTCTCCCTTGGAACAGCTGGCAGTTTGGCACTTCTGACCTTGAAGTTAGCAGTCCAACTTGTAATCACTACGTTACCAGAACTCCTTTTGTTAAAAGTGTGTGGAACAATTCTACTCTCTAATACATGAGGACTCCATGAATTGTAATAAACTCAAACCCAGCAGACAACAATAATGCAGTGAAGATCTCAGAGCTGTGGTTACACGGGTAGATTATACATAACTTGTGTCTCAAGAGTTTCTCAGGAGGGCAAGTGCTTAGCACACTCAGATATGAACGGAAAAATAAGAAGTGCGGATTCACCCAGGAATCTGTGAAGAAAAATTAGGCATTGAAATTTCAGAAAAATCAGGCATTGAAAACCCAGGGCAGCACATTTCTGTTCTGACATGGAATCAGGATCACCAAGAGTCAGTCACCTGGACAGTACTTTGTTGTTGTTTATTTATTAAGAAAATAGCTAAACACAAGACAACTTTCCCCCAGAAAACCCAAGAAAGTGTCACTTTTATTTAAAATCATGATTCCTAAAGAACACAAAAGGAGCTCTGGTAGTGTAGTGGTTACGAATCAGGCTGCGAACCTTAAGGTCAGCGGTTCGAAACTACCAGTTGCTCTGCGGGAGAAAGATGAGGCTTTCTACTCCCGTACGGATTTACACCCTCGGAAACCCTGTACAGGGTCGCTATGGGTCGGAACCGACTTGACGGCACTTAACAACAACAACAACAACAACAAAGAACACAAAGTAAAAGTTCTAGTCATACCAATTTCCTCAGACAACTGAATCTATTTTGTTGTTATTGTTGGTTTTGACTGGGTAATATAGAATTGTTGTTGTTGTTAAGTGCCATCAACTCGTCAATTGGAAAATGTTTAAAACTGCCTGGAAACACTTTAGAATAATAGCTGGCAAATGACCTGCTTGCTCTGTATTCCTGGGTAGATTGGCAGGTTAATTCCCCCATCCGGAGTTCAGAAAAATCCAGTCACCACCAAGGAGTTTCAGTAACAAGTCTAGCTCTGCCATTCTCTGGAAGATTTCTGCTACCATTCACATAGATGGGCTGCAAGATAGCTCTAAAGAGAAATAAGGCTGCTTAAACCTCTGGGTAAAGACAGTATCCTAGGGATTCTTCCCCAGGGACTTGGTTGTATTTGTAGTATTTGAATTTTCAGATAAATAATAAATGAACTCCTTACATTCTTGTTCCGACTCATAAAGGTTCTAGACCTAGGTTTATTGGGAGTTTTTTTTTACTGTATGTTGTTATTGTTGTTAAGTCTCATAGAGTTGACTCTGACTCATATCTAACCCTTGTATGGTTTTGAGGAGTGGCTGGTAGGTTTGAACTACAGACTTTATGGATAGCAACCTAGTGGTTATCCAACAGCACCATACCAGTACTCCGGTATAGTGCCTCAAAATACCACCAGAAAACAGAGGACTAGTGCAATAAAGTGAAATATTTAATAGCGTTTCTAGCCATGGTCTTTGTACACTGCCAATAAACAACTTTTCCCTGATGGGCCTGGGTAAGGAAAGGTTGGGAAGATGCGGGTGGATGTATGATTCTGTTGTGAGTGGTTACTAACAGGTTTAATTGTAACTGTAAAAACTTGGAATTCTGACATGGGTACAAAATGAGCCATCTTAGAAGTGGGAGTCAGGGGAGGACTCACTACCATCAAAGAAGAGCCAGGAGTGGAACACATCCTTTGGACCACTAGATCCCTGCATACTGAACCTCTCTGACCTAGGGACAGAAATCTCTGACATCAGAGGAGTGGCAAAGGAGCAACAGCAGCAGAACCAAAAGTCAGAGCACACAAGAGGAGGGGGTTTCCCAGTCCATGGAGCAAGTAGAATTGCATGACTAGGGCAGAAGACTTGCTTGCAGAGTGGGATGCCTATAAGCACATAATTTGGAGAGGTAAATTTACTGACCACAAAGTTAGCAGTTCAAACTCACTAGCTGCTCCTCATAAGCACTATATGAGTCAATATGAGTTGGAGTTGACTCGACAGTACTTAACAAAAACAACTTCTCTAATAACTGTGTGTATCGTGTCTAAGTTCCATGTGGCCATAACAGTGGACTATTAAGTAAACAGTGCTCTGGGAAGATGGTTGTGGTTACTTTTTTTTGCACTAGTTTATTCAACTTCTTCAAGAAAAAAGTGAGAAGAAGCTATTTATAAGGTTATAAGACCTGTTTATAAACAGAAATTGGGACAATTTATTAACAGATGCTGAGAGGCAGGAGACTGACTAGGATTAATAAACTTTGTGACTTTGGCCATGTTATCAGGAGAGAACAATCCCTGGAGAGGGACATCATAATTGGTAAGGTAGAAAGTCTGCAAACAGGAGGAAGATCTTCAATAAGATGGACTGATGACAGTGGCTGCAGTAATGGGCTCAAACGTAACAATTGTGAGGATGGTGTAGGCCTGGGCAGCGGTTCATTCTATTCTGATATGCACTGTTGTTGTTGTTATGTGCCATCCAGTCAGTTCCAACTCACAGAAACCCTGTACAGGGTTTTCAAGTAGGAACTGGTGGGTATGAGTCATCGATCTTGTGGCTCAAACTGATCTTGCGGTTCAGAGCATTATCCTGCAGTATCATACTAGGACTCTTTGATATATACTGGACCACTATAAGTGGGAGCCCACTCAACAACACCTAACAGCAATGTGATAATGATCATTTTAGATTGATGGGCACAGCAAAGTGAAGATATTGAAACCAGTCTTCATAATAATGATGCTGTTCGGTAAGTAATTTTACTTATTCTACAGCAATGGTTTGCAGTGTGGATGCTTTTCACTCTTCACCCCCAATTCTAAAATCATTTGGTAATTTACAGTCAACCCAGAAAGCCTGCTTGTTCTTCTAGCTCAAAATCTTCCTTGGCATCTCTGTTCAGTAGGAATTTGGGATTTCATGTACACTAAGAAAACCTGGCAATCTGCCTCAACTACAGAACTAGTGGGAAGAGAGTGGTAGGAATGGTAAAGAGTAAGCCTAGGGCCATTTCAGAGGATTCTGTGGATACTGAATCCATATCCTTTCTAAGCAACCTCTGAGAACAAGCAGCTCTTTCTTGAGGCTGCCCTGAACACCCAGACTGTATATTCTTGTCAGAGTCACCACAAGTTCTGAAATAATGGGGTGCAAACATTAGGATACTGAGGACACAAGAGGAACCTGTCTCCTCAGAACAGTCATCATTGTGAGTGATTAACTCTACCAGGGTCAGTTTACAATAAGCCCTGCATATCCACTTTCTAATTCTATCTTTGGACTTGTCATTTATCACATCCCCCTGTTAGACTTGAGAAAACTGAGGCTTGTAGAGGTGATTGCATGGAGAGAGAGCACAGTGACTCAAAGTCAGACCTTCGCTCAGTTAAGAGCCTTGCTAGTTCTGTGTTGTTTGCCTTCCTGGCACCAGGCAAAGCCCACCTGGCAAGCACTCTCTGGAAACTTTCTCCAAATTGTTAGTCCAAAGAATGTAGTTTCTGGGCACTGTTCTATCCCACAATCCGTGGCCCTTTCTTCTTGCTCCAACTAAGGATGTTTCCAGAATCCGTTCTGAATTAAGGAGAGTGAATCATAAGTCTAGAAAATCATTACACAAATAAATGGAAAGAAGATAATACACAACAATGAAACTGTTGTTATTATTAAGTGCCGTGGAGTCGGTTCCGACTCATAGCGACCCGGAACAGGGTTTCTGAGTCTATAAATCTTTACGGGAACACAAAGCATCATCTTTCTCCCGCAGAGCAGCTGGTAGTTTCGAACTGCTGACCTTGAAGTTCATAGCCCAATTTGTAACCACTACGCTACCAGAGCTCCTTAGCAATGAAATTAGACAAAAGCAAATAACCACTCAATGCTAGGCTCATGAGGCCAGATTCTTGCCCTTGTTTGATGAAAGCAAGAAATTTCAATGTGGCAACTTCCACATAAAGTCATCTCAAACAAAAAGTTTGACTGTCCTTTTCAACTATTATAACTGAGGGAGGGAACAGTCCTAGGTACGGTTAAGCATCCAACAGTAAACAGGTTGCCAATCACAACAAAGAATGATCTAGCTCTAATGCCAACAGTGTCAAAGTTGAGAAAAACTAGTCTTCCATAGTCTTATGTGTCTTATATTCCAGAAGAAAATATTTTATAGAGCTTAGTTATTTGTGCTTATTCTTAGTATTGTTAACCGTAGAAACAGGGAAGTTCAGCCAGTTTTCAGTACTTAGCATTGCTATTGTTGTTGTTGTTGCTAAGTGCCATTGAGTTGGTTCCAAGCCATAGAGGTCCCGTATAGGATTTCTGAGGAGCAGCAGGTCAGCTTGAGCTGCTGACCTTGAGGTTCAAACCAACTTTGCAGTCCAGCACATTAACCCACAGAGCCACACCAGGAATATATGTTGATTTAAGTTCTCACGCCCAGGCTGGGCTGAAGGATTAGACAGCAATATATGAGATTTTCTTCTTCTTTATTGGAAAATCTGTTATTAAATCATATGACATATCAGTGGTGTACAGCATAATTTAAGACTCTAGATATTACGTATCTAAGTACTGTACCCCTTGCAAATGCAAAGAGAAGGATTATAACTAAAGTTTATAGTCACCCTTCAGTCAATAGTCAAGAATGCCCAAATTAAACCAAAATAACTGATTCTTATCCCCATTTAAAGAGTCTACAGAACTCTACAGACTCAGATATGAGAATATCAAATTATCCAAATTTTCTATATTTTTATTTCTTTAATATTAAAATCTCATTTTACGGCATAATTTTTCTTCTAAACCAGCACACATTCCTTGATGGGTGTGGTGGTTAAGGTTGTGTGTCAGTTTGACCCAAGATTCTCATTGGCTTGGCAGTTACGATGTAGGTGGCAGTTATATACTGACATTAGACAATAATGTCTGCATTGTTATAGAAACAAATTAGATGTCATAAACTAATTATATTCATGCTGAGATCTGATATGAGCTGTCATATGAGCTGTCAATCTGTTGAAAGTGTGGGGTGTGAACTGCAATGTATATGAACATTTAGACAAAGTTTTCTGGGTTTTGCTCAAACTGGATTCTGCATTTGGCTTGTCATCATCTGATCTCTAGTTCTTTGACCTTGCTCTCACAGTCTGCTGTATTGCCTACCTTCTTACCTGACCATCTTAGTTTTATCACACCTTGCTACTACACAAATTCAAAGCCTTCAGCCTAACATTTGACCCACAGATTTGGGCCTTACCATTTCCTTCAACTGTTTGAACCATTTCCTTGAGATAAAGCTTGGTATACATATCCATATAAGATTCACTTTTTTTTTTGCTTCTCTAGAGAACCAAGCCTAACACAATGGGCCAGCATTCTATCTAAACAAGGCATAATTTTATTTGGACCAGTACCTGTTCATTGCCATGAAGCTGTCCCACAGAAAGTTCTAAAATACTAAGTGCATTGCCTACTGCTCCTGCTAATCTATAAATGAGAACTGGCATGGCTCTCCTCAGTTTTGGAGCATCTTATAAAATACAAAAAACAAGAGGCTGTACACTAGAAAAAAGCTAACTAAAATTCTACTTCCATTGTTCAAGCAACTGACATAATATTTCTTCTCTATATGTTAACTTTTACAATGTTCTCTCTCTCTCTATTTTTTTTTTTTTTTTTTTTTTCTGAGAAAGGAAAGTGATAGGACAAAGTAGACCTCCAGGGGCAATAAGGAGGCTTAAAGGCAGACATCATTTGATCTCCAATTCTTTGGACTAAAGTCAGAGGCCTGTCCTATTGTCTGAAAATCCCGAAGTTGTCAGTAGCCTATCATCTTACCTGTAATCTTGGATTCATTCACCTCTGCAGCCAGAAAGCTGCTATTCATCATCTCCTGCAGCTACATGAGTCAGGAGAAGCCTTCAGCCTGATAATTGACCCGCAGACTTAGAACTTGCCTGTCTCTCCATCTCTGTGAGCCATTCCCTTGATATAAACTCCTCTCTATGTATACATGTAAGCTTCATTGTTTGCCTTTTATAGAAAACCTAGCCCAGGACACTGCTGCAAATGACTTATTTAAAGTGTTAAAGAATAAAGGTGTCACTTGAAGGACTAGAATGTGCCTGACCCAAGCCATGGTATTTTCAGTGTGGCACTGTGGAATAAAGCACTAGATAGCAAGGTTGGTTAGAACCAGTGGGTCAGGGATTCAAACTCACCAGTCACTCCTGGAAAATCCTATCCAGGGTCTCTATGAGTTGAAACCAACTTGACAACACTTAACAACAACGTTCAAATGTGAAAGCTGGACAATGAATAAGGAAAATCAAAGTGAAAATCATGCCTTTGAATAATGGTGCTGAAGAGTACTGAATATAATATAAACTTCCAGAGGAAGGAATACAGCTATCTTGAAAGAATTACAGCCAGAATACTCCTTAGAAGCAAGGATGGCAGCACTTCATCGCACATACTTTGTCATCAGGAGGGACCAGTCCATGGAGAATACACCATGCTCAATAAAGTAGAGAGTCAATACAAATTGGGATGTTTCTCAATGAGACAGATCAACACAGTAGCTGCAACAAAAGCCTGAATTATGGGAATGATTATGAGGATGGTACAGGATTGGGTAATGTTTCCTTCTGTTGTACATAAGGTCTGTATGAGTCAAAACCGACCTGAAGGCACGGCACCTGACAACAATAACCTCAAATTGGTGCAAAGCATGCCTAATTATCTATTTTCACTCAAAATAACCTCATCTCTTTTTTTTGAGTAGCAGGGGAATGTTTTAGCTACACTCATAAAAGTAACCTCACTGAAGAATCTGAAATTTTTAGAACAGAGATTTTCCAAAGATATAAAACAAAATTTTGTGAGTTGATCCTTACTGGTGCCACATTTCTGTGAGAACTGTACATGAGACATCCTCCAAATATGTGCCATCTGTAACATAGATCTTTTCCAATTTTTATTTCTGTGAACATTCAATCTCTAAGCCTAGCTTGTATGAAAGGTCCCCACATAATGTTTCTGTGGTGAAAGAACCTTGTCTTTCTGAGTGTTTCAGGATAGTGTATTCTAAGATTCTACATGTCTAGTTTACAGAGTCACCAGGATATGTAGGAGATCCATTCTTCGTGTCTTTAAGAATTTGGAGGTAAGTCAGAACCAAGGCATATGATTCTCATTCAGGCTAACTTTAGTTCAATAAAATGCTTGAAACCTTTTAAATGACTTAAGAGCTGCACACGCAGCAAGAGAAGGTGATAATGAAAAATCTTTTGTTTCAAGTAGAAGTTCGAGGAGTAAGCAAATTTGTGGTTTTAATGATAAGTGGCAAGGAGTTGGTTCCAAATCATAGCAACATGCACAACACAATGAAATGCTGCTCTGCCCTGTGCAGTCCTCACAACGGTCATTATGATTAAGCCCTAAACTCTGGGATAAAAGGATCCATACATAGTCTGACTGGGTAAAGAGGGGAAATAATGTTAAGGTACTTGGCTGTCTTATGAATATTAGTTTCCCTTGCCTACTACTGTAAAATAGACACTTGAGTGGGATAGAAAGGAATGTCAGGAAACATGATTACAAAAAGCTTGTAAGCCTGTCTTCAGCCTATAACTGATTGAAATACTAAAAGGGGTTCTAGAACTTTCCCAGTGAAATAGGCTTCCTGCAGAATCTTTGTAGTGCATAGGACCTTAGGTGGATTCCAGAGCCCCATTCAAAACCTTATGATGTGGGACATTTCCACTTGAAAGGACAAACAGACCAGCCTGGAACAGCTAGAGCAACAGAAGATACTTCTTGAAAGAAATATCAGCAGAAAACATCAAAAACAAAAATTAGTCTGGGTACTACAAGAACAAGCAAGTTATTCACTAGGGAGCCATCAAGGCAAGCAATCAATTCCCTTAAAGACCAAGCCCCTTCCAGGACAAAGGGAACACTTGAGCAGGCATGTCAGCTTGCTGACAATAACATTGGTCTCCTGGTGAGTAGAAGAGGGGGAAAGGCATCAATGACAATATGGGCTGAATTTGACCACATTTAATAGACCCCTGTCGACCTTGAATGAGAGAGAGAAGAGAAAGGGCTGGTTGGTCTGAAGTTTGGGAAGGTTTGGGAACTTCTGAGCCCATGGACACTGACCTCATCACAGAGGGCTAGAGATGAAAGTGATATGAAGTGAGGGACGACACACAAGAACACCCAAACTTTCAGATAGTGCCCATTTGACCTAGCACTGATGGCTTAATGACCAGAACTCAATTAGAGGAAGATGAAGACATTTAATAAAGGAAACAAGTATAAATTGCTACAATTTGATAAACTTGACCTATACTTATGAATGCAGTAGCTCAAAATACCAGTGAAGAGGAAAGGAGTCTTCACATCAAGGATCAAACTTATCCACTTGGTATACTGGGTCAACAGGAATGGGCAACTTAGACATTGGCTACCTAAAATGGGGGTGCTAAAAAGGCATGAAGTGACTGGCTTACAAGTTTTCAAGATGGAGTTTAGTGTTAGAGTGTGCAGGATAATGTAGAATACCCACTGAAGAGTTTTCAACTTGACTAGATGGCTCTGGTGAAAGGAGATGGGGATAGGATTCTTTTGACTTAAAAGTGAGTAACTGCTATTATAACTAATTGAGATTGTCACAACTGTAAAGGTAAAAGTTGTGTAACAAAAAGGGGGGAGTAGTTAATCTTGCATTTCAGGAACAGAAGACCTTAGGACCATCAATGGAGAAGAGCATGGTGGAATGTGGAACCCTAACCAGAGAAGGATTGCCATCTGAGATAGAGAGAGAGGTGATGGTATGGAGAGATTAACCAGCTGAGGACTTCTAGACTCATGGAAGGAAAAAGCTGTGTGCTGGTGGCCAGTAGGCTAGCTTGCAGAGTGTACTCTTTGGTTGTTTAAATGAGTCCATATCCTGCATACAGTTTTTGTATACATTGAAAAAAAAAAGGGGGGGTGGGGGAAATAGAAGCAAATTCTGTTAACAAATGTTGCATGGAAGGGATTGTAATCATTGCAATGAAATAAAATATGATAGGTTAAGTGCAAACCTGATGTACTCCCACATAAACTATCACTCAATTCACAATAAAAGCTTTAAGAGAGAGAGAGAGAGAGAGAGAGAGAGAGAGAGAGAGAGAGAGAGAGAGAGAGAGAGAGAAGATTAAGTCCACTGTTGCTGCCGATTTGTCAATCCATCTCATTGGTGGTCTTCCTCTTTTATGCTGACCCTCCACTTTACCAAGCATAATGCCCTTCTCCAGGGATTGGTCCTTCCTGATAACATTTCTGAAAAATAATAGACAAAATTTCTCTGTCTTGGCTTCTACAGAACATACTGGTTGTACTTCCAACCCAGATTCGTTACTTTTTCTGGCAGTTCATGATACTTTCAATATTCTTTTACAACACCATAACTCAAATGCATCAAAGACTCTACAGTCTTCCTAATTCACTGTGCAAATTTCACATGCATATAAGGTCATTGAAAATACCAAGGCTTAGGTCAGGCCTGCATTAGTTTTCAAACTGATATCTTTGCTCTTGAACACCTTAAAGAGGTCTTGTGCAGCAGATTTGCCTAATGCAATACATCGTTTGATTCCTTGATTGTAGAATCAAGCAAAATGAACTCTTTTACAACTTCAATCTTTTCTCTATTTATTATCATGTTATTTACTGGTCCAGTAGTGAGAATTTTTGTTATCTTTATATTGAGGTACAACCCATACTTAAGGCTGAAGTTTTTAATCTTCATCAGCAAGTATTTTAATCCTCATTGCTTCAGCAAACAAGGTTGTATCATCTGCATGTTGCAGGTTGTTAGTCTTCCTCCAATCCTCATGCCACATTCTTTTTTCATATAATCCAGTTTCTCAGATTATTTGCTTATCAAACAGATGGCATATGTATGATAAAATTATACGGTCCTGATGCACACATTTCCTGACTTTAAACCATTCAGTATCCCCTTGTTATGTTTGAGAAACTGCCTCTTGATCTATGTATAGGTTCATCATGAGCACAATTAAGTGTTCTGGAATATTCATAAGCATAGCTTGTCATGATCCACGCAGTCAAAAGCATTGGCAAAGTCAATAAAGCACAAGCAAATATCTTTCTGTTATTCATTGCTTCTAGTCAAGATCCATCTGATATTAGCAATGATATTCATGCTTCCAAATCCTCTTCTGAGTGAGGTTTGAATTTCTCACAGTAACCTGTGGATGTCCTGTTTCAGACATTTTTAAATTACCTTCAGCAAAATTTTACTTGTGTGTGATATTAATAATATTGTTCAATAATTTCCACACTCAATTGGGTCACCTCTCTTTGGAATGAACACAAATATGAATCACTTTCAATCTGCAGGCCAGATAAGTTTCTTCCAAATTTCTTGGTATTGATGAATGAGCACCTCCAGTGCTACATCAGTTTGCTGAATGCTTTCAATGTGCCTTCTGTCAATTCTTGAAGCCTTGTATTTTGTTGCCAAAGCCTTCAGTGTAGCTTGAACCTCTTCCTGATCATATGCCATCTCTTGAAATGGTTTAACATTGAGTATAATTTTTTGGTACAGTGACTATGTGTATAGTTTCTATTTTCTTTTGCTACCCTCTGTATCTTTCAATATTTTCTCCATAAAATTCTTCTATATTCAAATTAGAGTGTTGAATGCTTTGTTTCATTCTTCCAGCTTGAGAAATACTGAACATGGTATTACCTTTTGGTTTTCTAACTCCAGGTCTTTTAACTTTTTATTATAATAATTGACTTTGTCTTCCGTCCTTTGAAATTCTCTGTTCAGAGCTTTTACTTCTTCATATCATCTATTCACTTTAGCATCTCCATGCTGGAGACAAAGTGTCAGAGTCTCTTATGACGCTCATTTCCTGAAGAATTTGCATACAATTAAATAAATAGTTGTACCTAGGTGGGACATTTGTAGCCCAGGGAATTTCTGAACAGAAGACAAATTATAAATGACAACAAATACTTTGCCTACAAACGTGACAATAACCAATTTAAGAAGCCAAATAAAATCTCTGCAGCAATTGGCCCAAAGCTATTAGAACTTGGTAAAAGACTACTTGCCTCCCTAATCTTTGTTCTTGATTTCAACTGAGGGACAACCAAAAAAAACCCTAAAATATGCTCCCCAATCCAAGCACATCAAATGTCTTCTTTGTATTTAGTCTGTCGGCAGGTTCTACATGCCAACAACCTTCAGTCAGTGAATATCTAAATCCATCCCATCTTTAGGTTATAAAAGATTGCTTACTCCCAAGACTGTTTCTAAGATGACTCTGACAAAGCAAGTGGCTGTACCTATCTCCGATGCTATATCAAATTCTGAGTAAATAGCCTCTGTGTTTGGTATTAGTTTCTATTATATTTATCTAAACACACAAACACACACACATACATATATAATATATGTGGTATTCATTTCTATTATATTTAAGTTCCTAATATTATTTTGTATAGAGGATTCAAGTAGCTACACCTGGAATTTCTTCCTCAAAGACTGCCTTTCAATATACAGATAAATAAAAAGGTAATCTTGTTGGTTAAAATACTAGGGTGAATCAAACATTATCAGCACTCTAGTTATGTTAAAAGACCCATTCATATCCACTGCTGATGACAACACTGAGTGTGCACGTGAAATGATTCTGTTGAATAAAGGAGTGTAAGTGGGTTATGTGTCAAATCATTTGCAAAGCAGCCATGGATCTGCCTATGAAATAATCCACAACAAACTTGGGTTCAAAAAGTTTGAGTGAGATGGGTATTGAAGCAACTCACGGAAGAGCATAAACAAAAGTGTTTATA
>NW_006408611.1:8756111-8758192 GCF_000296735.1 Chrysochloris asiatica
GAAATTTTATGCTTACATTTTTCTAGGATTCTCAACAACGTATATAAGAAAACTATCAGGAAATAGTTCAATAATCAACAGTGCTTATTACAATGAGATGCCCACTGAAGAAATTAAGCCTAAACTTTGAATTAAACACAGATGACTGCTATTCAAGAGCTTTGTGGTCTTCCATGACAATGCACACGCACAAGTCGCTGCCCTCACTGTTGACACTGTGCAAAAACTTCACTATGAGGTGTTAAAAGATACTCCCTATAGTCCTGATCTTGCTCCCTTGGACTTTCACCTGCTTGGTCCCCTGAAAGCTGCCCTTCGAGGATGAAGATGCACCTCTGATGAACAAGTGAAAACAGTGGGGCTTCATGGCTTGCAGCTCAGCCTAACACATTTTTTCATAAGGCAATACGAAAGCTTGTTGACAGACTGACATAATGCATTATAAAGCAAGGAGATTATTTCGAAAAATGATATATTGATATTTTCTGAAATTGACTAAAATCAAATCTACAGCCAGAGTGTGGATAACTTTTGACACACCCTTGTACTAAATGAGTACATTGTTTCTCTTAAGAGAACCTTTATTGATCCCAATCCTTTTACTTTATTGCTTAATGCAGAACAATTTTTCCCAATATCTGTTCTGCTTAAGTATAGAGACTCTGCCTGATATTTACTTAACTGCACAGAAAAAATCCATTTGTTTTATAATCTGTAAATTCATCATGTTGTGAGAAGGTCATATTTTTCATTTTTTATAAGTCTTTTACAAAATGCTTAGGGAAGAGTTGGATATCTGCCAAGGTATCTATTACCCATTTTGTTTGTTGCTTATGCATTAAATCTTCCATTTATGACCCAAGGCTTTACAGAAAAGTAGAAAGGCAACTCTAGTCAAATCTGATTTGCTATCTATTTTATATTACAGTTTATAGAAGATAACTAACTATAAACCAAGTCTCCAATAAACCTTTCCTTTCTTTAATTATAGAGTTGAACTATAGTTTAAATTAATTTTACAAAAAGATACTTTAGAAAGAGTAGGCTTCCAAAATAGCTTGTATACTATCAACACCTTCACTATTATCTGAACACATTTGCTTCCCCCCTTAAAGGAATGATATAGGTCTTTTAGCGGATTTTCAATTTCTTTCTAATTTCTCTTTTCTATCCAATTTTCAAATCATGTCTCATGAACTAGAGTATGTAGTGAGTGTTTGTAAGAAACAAGTTTGGGCTGGAAAATTCTAGACAAAAACTGAGCACAACCCATAAGTATATGATAACACAGTCAGTCATCTGTAATAATAGAGCACTTCATGTCTCAGACCAATAACCTAGATAGTTGACCAATTCCATATCTCTATCTGAACCATATTCTTACAAGCACTACATAATATCTCTAAGAAATGTTCTTGATTTCTCTTATTTTTATAAAAATAGAGACAATGCTACATTTTCCAAGTCATCATTTTCAAGTGTATAATTCAGTGACACCAATTATATCAATCTTATGCAACTATCACCAATTATACATTGTCAAATGTTCCAACACCATAGACAGAAACAATGCATTTGAAGCAGTTGCTTCATTTTTTTATCATTCATTTTCACCTTTAGCAAACACTAGTAAATTCTAATCTTTACATATGTGTCTATACTCGGTATTTCACATTAGTGGTGCCATATAATATTTGTCCTTTATAATTGAATTACTTCACTCATGGTGACCTGAATTTTTTGTATTTATGTGTATGTGTGTCTGTACCATGTTGTTGTTGTTGTTGTTGTTAGGTGCCATCAAGTTGGTACCAACTCATAGGGACCTTATGCACAGCAGAACGAAACACTGCCCAATCCCTGGGCCAACCTCACTACTGTTGCCACACTTGAGTCCATTGATGCTGTCACTTGGCCAATCCATCTCATTGGGGTCTTCCTCTTTTTCTCTGACCCTCCACCTTACCAAACATAATATCCTTCTCCAGGAACTGGTCCCTCCTGACAATATGTCAGAAATATGACAGATGAAGTTTGGCCATCCTGGCCTCTAAGGAGCACTGTGGCTGCACTTCTTCCAA
>NW_006408611.1:8758457-8764938 GCF_000296735.1 Chrysochloris asiatica
TGTCCAGCTTTCACATGCATATGAGGTTATTGAAAATACCATGGCTTGGGTCAGGCGCACCTTAGTCCTCAAGCTGACATCTTTACTCATCAACACTTTAAAAAGGGTCTTGTGCAGCAGATTTGCCTAATGCAATATGTTATCTGATTTCTTGACTGCTGCTTCCGTGAGTGTGTACTATAGGTACGTCATTTCTATTGCCTAGTTCCTTCTTCCTAGTCTATCTTAGTCTGAAAATTCTGAAGAAAAATAGACATTGAAAATCTTAGGAACAGCAGCAGGGCATTGTCACATATTGTCCTGGAAGTTGAACTCCTCAGATTGGAAGGCATTCAAAATACCACAGGAAAAGACCTGTCTCTTCAAAGCTTAATGATGTGGATGGAGTAACTTTTGAGACCTTCATTTTCTGATGTTAAACAACTTAAAATGCAAGAACCAGCAGCAAACATCCATTAATAATGTACAATGAAATGTAGGAAGTATGAATCTAGAAAAATTGGAATTCATCAGAAATGAAATACAAGTCTGACCACGTTCAATAAACTCCTGTGAACCCAGATTGAGACCTGGTCGGACAGCAATATGGCAAGACCTGGGGACTCCTGGGCCCAGAGACCGTGACATGGCCAAAGAGGACTGGAATGGAGAGTGAAGCGTCCAGCTGATATGAAGTGAAGGGAGATACACAAGAACACCCATACTTGCAGATTGTACCCACTTGACCTGGCTTCAATGGCTGGATGATCAGAACTCGATTAGAAGAAGAAATAAAAGGGAAAAAAGCATAATCTGCTACAATTTGATGAACTTGACCTGTACTTATGGATGTAGTAGCTCAAAAGAGGGAATAAATCTTAACAGCAAGGATCATTCTCACCCCCTTGGTACACACGGTTGACAGGGATGGGCAACTTAGATATTGGCTACCCAAAATGGGGGGGTGAGGAGGGGGCGGCTATAAAGGCTAGAAGTGACTGGCTTACAAACTTTTAAGAGGGAGCCTAATTCCAGAAGGTGTGGGGGAAGGTAAAATCTCCACTGAGTGGTCCCAATCTGTCTGGACAGGCCTGATGAACGGAGATGGGGATAAGACTTTTGTGGTACAATAGTGAATAATTGCTATCAAGACTGACTGTGAGGATGAGAAATGTAAAGGTAGATGTTTTGTAACAAAAGGAGGGGAGTGGTTGATTTTGCAGTCCAGAAGCAGAGGTCCCTGGGACCATCAAATGAGAGGAGCAGAGTGTGGGACCCTATCCAGAGAAGCAGTGATGCCAGAATTGGAGGCAAAGATGATGACTTGGAGAGATGGAATGTCTGGGAACCTTGGACTCAGGGAAGAAGAGGGGTGTGTGCTGGAGGTCAGGGGGCAGGCTTGCGGGGTGTATACTTTGGTTGTTTGATGATGCATGGAGGGGATTATAAATCATTGCAATGAAATTAAATACAATAGGATCAATATAAAGCTAATGTTCTTCCATGTAAACTATCATATAATTCACAATTAAAACATTAAAAAAAAAAAGAAATGCAATGCTTACAGTTTGATATCCTGGGTAGTTGTTGTTATTGCTAAGTGCTGTTGATTTGGTTCCAACACATAGAAATCCTGTATAGGCTTTCTGAGTACCAGCTCGTGGGTTTGAACTGCTTAGCGTGTGGTTCACAGTCCAGTGCCGATCCTACAGCACCAAATATTGGCCATTTTGAATCAGTTACATGGTTTTCTAAGCCAGGGATGAAAAATTTATGAGGAATATCATCATATTCATTATCAAAAATAACATTTCAAAATCTATCTTGAAGTACAATGCTGTATGTAATATAACAATATTCATACACCCACAAGAAAGATCAGTTAATATGATTATGCTCAAATTTATACTTCAGTCACTAAAGCCAATGATGAAGAAACTGAAGAATTCGACCAATTTTTTTTTCATTCTTAATCTGTTCAAACATGCAATAAAGAAGCATTAATATTTACTGGTGATTGGAATACAATCATTGATAGCAAAGAAAAAGCATCACTAGTTGGAAAAATGGCCTTGGTTACAGACACAACACTGGAGATAGCATGATAAAATTTTACAAAACCAAAGACTTATTTACTGTAAATACTTTTATTCAACAACATAAATGGTCATGACACTAGTGGGCCTTGCCAGATAAAAGACACAGGGATGAAACGGATTACAGTTATGGAAAGAGACAATGTTGAAGTACAATATAATCAGCCAGGACAAGCTCTTTTGCCAACTGTGGGACACATGAGTAATTGCTCATATGCAAGTTTAAACTGAAGCTGAAGAAAATTAAATCAACAAAAGCCGTAATATGGCATTGAGTATATCCTACCTGAATTTCAAGACCATTTCAAGAACATAGTTGACACATTGATCACTAATGACCAATAACCAGAGTAGTTATAAAATCACACCAAGAAAATCATACATGAACAAGACATAAGGTTATTAAATAGCTAGGAAAAGAAAAAAAAAAGCCCAATTTGGATATCAGAAGAGAATCACAAACTTGATCTTAAAGGTAGAGAAACTTCAGCAAATGGAAGAAATGATGAAGTTAAAGAGCTGAACAGATTTCAAAGGACAGTTCAAGGAGTTAAAGAACTGTCATGAAATTTACAGAGATCTGGATTAAGAAAATCAAAAGGGAAGAAAGGGCCTAGGACTTCTCAAAGCTGAAAGAACTGAAGAAAATATTCAAATCTCAAGTGTTAGTATTAAAAATTCTTTGGTAGATATTTATTTTTAAAAAGCAGCTAATTAATTCTTGATCCTGGTTTGGTACTATAGATAGGATAAACATTGGATTACTAACCATAAAATGGATAGTTCAAACCTACCTTGTATTGCTCTTCGGAAACCCTATGCAGGATCACTATGATTTGGAACCAAGTAAATAGCACTTAAAAACAGCAACAATTCATTCTTTTCTGGTTTCAATATTGTTTAGTAAAGAAACAGGAAATTATGACCAAGAATGATTTATTGAAATCAGAAAGATATTCATTTCAAGTTTTAAAATGCAGATAATTTGTGTGTAATGACTTATTTTCATATTGGAAGGGATATAAAATGGTTAAAGAAGTGAGAATTCCATAAAAGAAAACCACAGCAATAAAAATACTGAAATCTAAAAAGTATGTTTTCCCTGTTTCATTAAAAGTCAGAAGGTTTCTTTGGCTATTCTCAGTATTACATAGGATTAGCTACAAACAACAGTGATTTGACAATCTCTGTCAAGTGCATATATTTTAATAAGACTGTTGTTGTTGTTGTTGTTGTGTGCCGTGGAGTCGGTTCCGACTCATAGCGACCCTGTACAGGGTTTCCAAGGCAGTAAATCTTTACGGGAGCAGAAAGCCTCTTCTTTCTCCCACAGAACAGCTGGTAGTTTCGAACTGCTGACCCTGAGGCTCGCAGCCCGATTCGTAACCACTACGCTACCAGAGCTCCTAAAGACTGCAATACTGAGCTTTTAAAAACATATTCTGAAACTACCACATACTTTCAAAATACATTGGATAAATTCAAGAGATAAAATTTCATGTTATTTTCATTAGATTTAACTTGCATTCATCAAAAGGAGGTTCAATGAGCTATTTTAACAATTTACACATTTATTCAAATGTCACTGAATTCTAATCTCACTTTTCTACTAAATGGTGTCACATCATAAGATAAGCACTGGACCACAAGCTCTGTTCGAACCTCGAGCTTGACTGTTCAAACTCACCAACCATTCATCAGAAACAGTATACAGGGTCGCTATGACTCAGACCCAACTTGAAGACACATGACAACAACAACAACAGGTTATTTACATGCAAATAAAATTATAACTAACTACCAAACCAATAATTTCATAGCATTATATGAATTTCTATTTAATTCATGGAAAAACATTGATAAAAATTTATAATTATTTTAAAGGATTTCATTGTAATTTAAAAAGATATACCTAAATATTGGAGTTCTGGTGTGGCGCTGTGGGTTAATGCGCCAAACTGCAATTTAATAAGATATACCTAAGTATTACCAAAGGGAGCTCTGGTAGAGTAGTGGTTACGAATCGGGCTGCGAACCTTAAGGTCAGTGGTTCGAAACTACCAGCTGCTCCGTGGGAGAAAGATGAGGCTTTCTACTCCCGTAAAGATTTACACCCTCGGAAACCCGGTACAGGGTCACTATGGGTCGGAACCCACTCGACGGCACTTAACAACAACAACAACAAGTATTACCAAATTCTGAAAGAAAGTTCAATGCTTTCTTATACATGGTTACCAGAGAAATGCCATGCCATTTATCATAGTCTAGCTTTTAATTAGTAACTTGTTGCTGTTGTTGTTGTTAAGTGCCATCGAGTCAATTCTGACACATAGCAACCCTGTAAAGGGTTTCCAAGAAGTAGCTGGTGAGCTTAAACCACTGACTGCAGTTCAAACGACTCTGCAGTCTGACGCATTAGCCCACAGCACCACACCAGGACTCCATTAGTAACTTAGTAGTCAAAAAGTATTCTAAATTATTCAAACAGAAATAGTATTTTCCTTTTTTAACAACATATTTGTACATAAAATATTTTATTATATTGTTGTTTTGGGGTTTCTGATGTGGCACTATTGGATAAGCACTGGTCAGCTAACCATAAGTTCAAACTCACCAGCCAATCCTCAGAAACCCTATAAAGGGTCTTTACTAGTCAAAACCTACTCAAAGACACTTAAGAATAATTGCTGTTGTTATGGTTAAGTGCCTTTGAGTTGATTCCAATTCACAATAACCGTCCACAGCACAGAAGGAAACACTGCCTTGTTGCCCTGTGCAATCTTCACAGGAAGACCGGAGTCTTCCTCTTTTTCACCGATCCTCCATTTTACAAGCATGATGTCCTTCTCCAGATTCTGATCCCTGTTGACAATATGTCCAAAAAATGAGAGACAAAGTCTCACCATACTAACTTGTAAGGAGAATTTTGTCTGTACTTCTTCCGTGGCAGATTTGTGTGTTTTTCTGGTACTTTTTATTAAGTGTTATCTAGTTGATTCTGATCCACAGTGTCTCTCTTTAGGGTTTCTGAGGAGTGGCTGTTGAGTTTGAAAAACTGACCTTGAGGTTCAAATCAACCTTGAGGCTGAGTGCTTATCCTACAGTGCCATTCCAGTACACGGTACTTTAAATATTTTTTTTCAACACTATAATTCAAATGCATGGATTCTTCAATGGTCTTCCTTATTCATTGTCTAAATTTCACATTCATATTAGGTGAATGAATATACCATTACTTCAGTCAGCTGCATTTTAGTTCTCAAAGTGACATTTTGGCTCTTCAACAGTTTAAAGAAGTCTTTTGCAGCAGATGTACTTAATGCTACACATCTCTTTATATTTTGAATACTGCTTGCTATGATTATGGAGTCAAGCAATATAAATTGCAGTCTTTAACAACTTCACTCTTTTCTCCTTTTATCATGAGTTACTTATTGGTTCAGTTATGAGGATTTTTGTTTTCTTTACACTGAAGTGCAATCCATACTTGTGGCTGAAGTCTTTTATTTCCATCAATGAGTAATTTAAGTCCTCTTTGCTTCCTGTAAGCAAGGTTGTATCACTGCATATCGCAAGTTATTAATGAATCGTACTACAATTCTGATGCCTTGTTATTTTTCATATTATTCAGTCTGGGATTATTTGTTTAGCTCACAGATTGAATAAGTATGGTAAAAGGATATAATCCTGGTGTCCACCTATTCTGATTTTAAACCATTCATTATTTCTTTGTTCTGTTTTAAAAATTGCCTTATGAGCACAATTAATTGTTCTGGACTACCCATTCTTTGCCTTGTTATCCATAGTTTGTTATGATCCATCAGTTGAATACCACAAAGAACACATTAATATCTTTCCTGTATTCTCTACGTTTAGTTATGATTCATCTGATATCAATAATGATATCCCTCATTCCACATCCTCTTCTGAGTACAGAGTGAATTCCTGGCATTTCCTTGTTGATGCTGTTGCAACTATTTTTTAATTATCTTCAGGAAAACATTACTTGCAAGTGATATTAATGATACTGCTAGATGGTTTCCACATTGCATTTAGTCACCTTTTGTTAAAAATGGGCATGGATATGGCTCTTTTCCAATTGGTTAGCCAGGTAGTTGTCTTCCAAATTTCTTGGCATAGATAAGTGAGCTGAGTGCATCTAGTAGTGAACCAGTTTGTCGAAACTTTTCAATTTGTATTTCATCAGTTCCAGGAGTCTTGTTTTTTCTACAAAGCCTTCAGTGCAGCTTAGACTTCTTCATTAATACCACCAGGTCTTGATCATACGCTACCTCTTGAAATGATTGACCATAGACTAATCCTTTTTGGTACAGTGACTTTTTGTATTCCTTCCATATTCTTTTGATGTTTCCTGTATCATTAAATATTTGGTCCATATTGTTATT
>NW_006408611.1:8765174-8771201 GCF_000296735.1 Chrysochloris asiatica
TCATTTGTTACCTGTTGAAATGGGTGAAGATCAACCAGTATTTTTTGTACAGTGACTGTGTATTCCTTCCATCATCTTTGGATGTTTTCTCCGTCATTCATTATGTTGCCTATATAAATGTTGCTTGTTGATAAGCATTGTAGAGTTAGATCCTACTCATAGTGATCCTGTATAGTGTTTTCCAGGAGCAGTTCGTGGGTTTGAAGCGCAGAACTTGTGGTTAACAGTCCACTCCTTTTCCTACAGTGCAACACCAGGACTAGAGTTCTTCTCTACTGTAACCCAAGATTTGATTTTCCATTAGAAAATACTGAATGTGCTTTTTCCTTTTGATTTTGTAACTCTAGGTCTTTGCACCTTTTGTTATAATAACTTACTTCATCTTCTAGAGCCACACTTTGAATTTTCAGCTTTTTATTCTATCATTTCTTCTTGTCCTGTTAGCTTTTCTACACTGAAAAGCAAGTTTCACAGTCTCTGCTTGAAACCATTTTGATCTTTTTTTTTTTTTTTTTATTTTTTTTTTTAAATGACCTTTTTCATACTTCATGTATAAAGTTCTAAATGCCATCCCACAAATCTTCTGGCATTGGTTATTAGTGTCTAATGCATCAAATCTGTTCTGGATATGTTTTCTAAATTCATGGGATATAATCAATTTCATATTTTGGTTCTTGTGGAATTGGTTAAATTGTCTTCAACTTCAGCCTAAGCATGCATATGAGTAATCGATGGTCTGTTCCTCAGGTGACCCCTGACTTTGTTTTGGCTGATGACATTGAAGTTTTCCATGGAATCTTCCCACAGATGTAGGCAATTTGATTCATGTGTATTCCATCTGATGAGGTGTTGTTGAAAAAGATATTTGCAATGATTCAATCTTTGGTCTTGCACACTTTTATTATGAGATCTCTAGTATCATTTATATCGCCAAGTCCATACATTCTAACTACTGATCCTTCCTCTTTTTTTCTAATCTTTGCATTCCAGTCACCAGGAATCATCAATATGTCTTGAATGAAAGTTTTATCAGTTTCCAACTGAAGAATTTTTCAATTTAATCATCATTGGTTTTAGTGATTGGTGGGTAAATTTGAATTAAAGGTGAATGGATATTGTCCTATCACAGATGCATTGTATTTCAAGATAGATCTTGAAATGTTCTTTTTGATGATGAATGTGAAACAATTCCTCTTCAAATGCCCATTTCCAGCATGGTAAATTAATGATTTTCTAATTTAAAATGACCAAACCAGGACAAATCAGCACATTAATGCCTAGGAAGTGGGTCTTTATGCAATATATTTCATTTTGACAAGTTTTTATCTTCCTACTTTCATATTTACTGGTGTGATGGTATAGGATAAACACTGGACTACTAACCATGAGGTCAGTGGTTTAACCCATCATTAGTTCTTCAGAAACTGTATACAGGGTCTCTATGAATTGGAAGTGACTTGATGGTACTTACAACAGCAACAACATACTTTTTACATTCTACCTTCTGCTTATTAATGGGTGTTTGCAACTGTTTCTTCCTTTTTGAATTTGTCCCACATCAGTAAATGGGTTTTTTGTTCTTTTCACATCACTAAGGTCAACTTTACGTTGAGGACCTAGCTCTTCTCCAGTCATATTTTGAGCATCTTCAAACCTGACGGGCTCGTCTTCTGACAATATTATCAGATAGTGTTTCACTGCTTGTCATAAGGTTCTCCGTGACTAATCATTCAGACATGGTCTGTGTCACATTTCTAGTCTGTTTTATTTGGGAAGCTCCACTGGAACCTGTTTACTTTGGATGACCCTTCTAGTATTTAAAATACCTGTGGCATAGCTTTCAGTATCATAGCTTTCAGCATACAAGTTACCACAATACAACAAGTTGACAGACAAATGATGGTGTCCTAATCTTAGGATGGCAGATTTAAAGCAACCACCAAAACAACAAGCAAACAAATCTGTGTACATACATTTTTCTCTTCATTTCTTTAAGAAAACATAAGTTCTATAAAGTGATAGTTTGGAGTCAAGATCTGAAGTCACTGAGAAAGATATGATTCACATAGGCCCTCTTTGGAATGACATTTGAAGTAGGAAAGAGAGAAATAATGATCAGCTTTATATGTGGGAAGTGGAACCCCCAAGCCAGCAGATCTCACGCTCCCCACACACGTTTTCGGTACTTGAGGCGAACAAACATATTATCCACCAGCCCCAACAGGTTCTAGGGTTGACAAGGTGTGGTAGGGCTCACATGCTTAAATATTAAATAAGACATAGTAGGTTCACTGTGTACCTAGAACAAGAAAGGAGTTTCTGATAAGGAAGTGGAAAAGAAAATGACAAAAGGAGCTTTCAGTAATCAGGAAATTTCCAGTTTCAAAGCTCTGAGTAGTCAGTCTGGGTAAGGGTTGGAAGGATTCATAATAGACATGAAAATGCTGTAATTGTTGGTTTATGACATATATGTTGTTAAATGTCATCAAGTCCATCTAATGTATTTAACAGTAGTAACACGAAGGGAATATAGTTTTATTGGAGCAATGATTAAAATGTTACAAATGGTTCAATGATTTGAAATATTTAAATCAGTATTAACTTGGAATAGACTGATATATTAGAGTGTATATTCAAATCTCTGAGCAAATATTAAGAAAATACAAGCAAAAATATTTCTTAAAATTTTGAGGGAATTTAAAATGACATAATTGTTGGATTTTTTTTTTTTTCCCCTAGAAATTTAAGTTACTGTCTATTATCATTTTCTTTCAACTTCAAAGGTCTTCTATTTAGAGAGGATGGGTCTTTTAGCATTGTGTTATCTCAGATATTATTTTTTAAACTTGGTTGATGTATATTTGTAAAAGAGTGCTTTTAATGCATCTGGTATACTTGATTATAGTTTTTGTTTTCTTTTGACACTTTGAATATGTTATTGCACTGTCTTCTGCACTCTGCTATTTCTTATGGGAAGTTAGTCATTAATCATATTGTTGTCCTCTTAAAACTGATTAATCATTTTTTCCAGTTCTACTTTCAATAGTTTTTCTCTGACTTTAATATTTATCACTTTAATTGTGATATATCTCTTAGTTCAAATTAAGTAAATGCTTTCAGTGGTTTGTTTTTTGTGTGTGTGTTTTTTTTTTTTTTGTTGTTTTTTTTTGGGGGGAGGGTGTCTCAGGAAGTGAATAGCATGAGAACCATGTCAGATATAGTGTCAAAAGATGAGCTTCTCAGGACAGAAGGCACTCAAAATAAGACTAGGGAAGACCTGCCTCCTCAAAATACAAGTGACCATGAGGATGCAAATGGAGGAAAGCTCACTGGAAGTTCATTTTCTGATGTGACAAAATTCAAAAAGAGGATAAACATCCGTTAATAAATGTAAGAACATGAAATGTATGAATTATGAATCTAGGAAAACTGGAAGTTGTCAAAAGTGGAATTGAACTCATAAACATCAGTAACCTAGACATTAGTAAACTGAAATGGACCAGTACTGATCATTATGAATCTGACAATCATATGGTTTACTATGCTTGGAGTGAAAAATTAAAGATAAATAACGGAGCATTTATCATCCAAAAAGGACAATTTAAGATCTATCTTGAGATGCAATGCTATCTATATGCCTACAAGGAAGACCAGTTAATACAACTCAAATTTACCGACAAACCACGGAAGCCTGTGAGGATGAAAATGAAGAATTCTGCCAACTTCTTGTCCTGTTGTGGTACTTTAGGATAAACACTGGACTGCTAATCACCCACCAGCCACTCCTCAGAAAACCAATACAGCGCTGCTATGAGTTGGAAATGGCTTGACGTCACATAACAACAACAAAATGTATCATGAAATTGAAAAAAACAAAAACAAAAACATGTAATCAAGATGCATTAATAACTACTAGTGATCTGAATGTGAAGGTTGGACACAAACAGAAGGGGTCAGTAATTGGAAAATAGAGTCTTGGTGACAGAAAGTATGCTAGAGATCACATGAGAGATTTTACAAGACAAATGACTTATTCATTATAAATAATTTGTTTCAACAACATAAAATAAGACTATGCACATGGGTAGAGTCCTTGTGTGGAGCTGTAGGATAAACACTGGACCAAAAGGTCAGTTCGAACTCAACACTCACTCCATGGAAACCATATGCAGGGTCACTATGTGTCTGAACCAACTTGATGGTACTTAACAACAAAAATACACATAGATCTTACCAGACAGAATACATAGAAATCAAATTGACTATATTTCTGGAAACAGAAGATGGAAAATCTCAATAGCATGAGCCAAAAAGGCCAAGGGCAGACTGTGAAACATACTATCAACTACTTCTTTGCAAGTTCAGGCTGAAGCTGAAGAAAATTAAGCAAGTCCATGAAAGTTGAAATATGACCTTGACCATCTCAAGAAAAGAGTTGATGCATAAACCCTAATGACAGAAGCTTGGAAGATCTGTGGGATGATATCAAGAACTTCATACACACAAAAAAGCATATGGTCATTATGAAGAGAAAAAAGAAAGAAAATACCAAAATGGATATCAGAAGAGACTCTGAGCCTTGCTCTCCAAAATAGAGATGTTAAAACAAATGGGAAAAAATGAGAAGGTAAAGGATCTAAACAGAACATTTCAAAGGGCAGCTTGAAAAGACAAAGTCAAGTATTATAATGAAATGTGCAAAGACTTGGAGTTAGGAAACTAAAAAGGAAGAACATGCTCAGCATTTCTCAAGCTGAAATAACTGGAAAAAAATTAAGCCTCAACTTGAAATATTACAGAATCTATTGGCAAAATATTAAATGTGATGCAAAAAGTAGCAAAAAAAGATGAAAGGACTATACAGAGTCACTGTACCAAAAGTAGATACTTGATGTTCAACTTTTTTCAAGAAGCAGCATATGATCAAGAATCACTGGTACTGAATGATGGCATCCAAGGTGAACTGAAGAATTTGGTAAAGAACAAGGCTCCAGGAACTGATGGAATACAAACTGAAATCTTTCAAAAGTCTGATGCAGCACTGAAGGCTCTCACTCAGCTATGCAAAGAAATGTGGAAGATAGCTACTAGCTTCTTGATTGGAAGAGATCTATATCTGTGTCCATTCCAAAGAGAAGTGACTCAAAGGAATATGAAAATCATCAAACAATGTCATTATCATATTCAAACTAAATTTTACTGGAGATAAATTTTAAAAAATGACTGTAACCATATATAGATAAGGACTTGTGAGAGGCTCAAACTGGATTCAGACAAAATGTGGAATGGGCTATATCACTGTTGATGTCAGATGGGTCATGGCTGAAATCAGATATAATAGAAAGACGTTTATCTGTCCTTTACTGACTATGCAAATAGTTTTGACTATGTAGAAAGACAAATTATGGCTAATATTTTGAAGAATGTGTATTTCACAAAACTTAATTTTACTCATGAGGAACCTGTACATAGACCAAAGGGCAGTCATTAGAAGAGAACAAGAGAAATGTAGTTGTTGTGAAGTGCTGTTGAGTCAGTTCCGACCCATAACGACCCTGTATAGGGTTTCCCAGGAGCAGCTGAGTGGTTTAAAATCAAGATATGAGTATTCCAGGGTTGTATTTTTTAACCATACTTATTTGATCTGTATACTGAACAAATAATCTGAGAGGATGATTTGTATCAAAAATGTGGCATCAGGACTAGAAGAAAACTCAAGAACAAACTGTGGTCTGCAAACAGTACAACCTTGCTTGCTTAAAGCAAAAAGGAGTTAAAATATTTACTGAAGAAGATCAAAGAGCACTGCCTTCAGTATGGATTACAGCTCAATGTAAAGAAAACAAAAATCCTCACAACTAGACTGATAAATAACATGAAGATAAATAGAGAAAAGTTTGAAGTTTCAAATACTTTTTCTTAGATTCACTGTCAACACTCATGGAAAAAAGCAATCAAGAAATCAAACAACATACGGCATATCTCTGCAAAAAACTGTATTTTTGCTCTTTAAAGTGTTCAAGAGCA
>NW_006408611.1:8771681-8775704 GCF_000296735.1 Chrysochloris asiatica
AACTGCCATAAGAACAAGCAAATCTGTGCTGGAAGAATTATGACCAGAACATTCCTTAGAAGCCAGGATGGCAGAACTTTGTCTCTCATAATTCAGACATGTTACCTGTAGGGACCAGTCCAAGAAGAAGGATATCATACTTGATAAAGTGCAGGGTCTGTGACAAAGAGAAAGACCCCCAAAGAGATGGACTCAATCATCACAATTGTGAGAAGGGCACAAGACCAGGCAGTGTTTCATTCTACTAAATCAGAATCAACTCAATGCGACCTAACAACATCATTCCTTTACTTCTTTGAATACAGTTTTCTTTAATTCTATGTGTTCATAGAGTTAAATATTTTAAGTGTTTAAAAATATATTTAAATATTTTCAAATGTTTAAACTTTCTTTGATTCTATGAATACCAGAATGATGTCTTGTTATTGTTAAGTGCCAATTAGTTGGTTCCTACTCATAGCAATCCTGAATATTGTTTACTTGTGCTTTATTGACTATGCACAGGTATTTGACTATATGGATCAAAACACACAATAGATAACATAATGAAGATTGGGTATTTCAGATTACCGATGAAGAACTTATAATAGACCAAGAGGCAATTATCTGAACAAAACAAGAGAGTACCGAATAATATAAAATAAGGACAAATGTGTGCCAAGGTTGTATACTTTCACCCTACTTATGCAATTTGTATGCTGAGCAAATAATCCAAGAACTTGATGAATTTTTAGAATGTGGCATCAGGATTGGCAAAGGATTCATTAACAACCTGTGATACGCAGTTGACACAACCTTACTTGCTGGAAGTAAAGAGGACTTTATATAATTATTGTTGAAGATCAAAGACTACAAACTACATTATGGATTTCACCTCAATGTAAAGGAAAAACAAATCCTTACACCTGGACCTTTGAATAATATCATTTTGCTTGGATCCACAATAATTTTCATGGAAGTAGCAGTGAAAAAATCAAACTGCATATTGCATTAGGCAAAATTTCTTAACATACACAAGAGCAAAAATATCAGTTTGAGGACTACCGTGCTCCTGACTTGAGCCATGATATTTTCAGAGGCCTTATATGTATTCGAAAGTTGGGCAACCAGTATGGAAGACTAGAGAAGAATCCATGCCTTTGAATTATAATGTTGTAGAAGAATATTAAAATTACCATGGATGGTCAGAATAATAACCAAATCTGTTTTGAAAGAAATACAGACAGAATTCTCCTTTGAAATCATGATGGCAAAACTTCATTGCTCGTATTTTGGAAATATACGAGGGACCAGTCTCTGAAGAAGGATATCAGGGTTGGAAAAGTGTAGGATCAGCAAAATAGAGGCAATCCTCAATGATATGGAATGACAAAGTGGCAGTAAAATGGCTCAAATGTAACAATCACAAGGATGATGTGGGACTTGACAATGTTTTATTATGTTCTGTGTAGAGTCTGTATGAGTTAGAGCTAACTAGACAGCACATAACACCACCACCAAGATGAATACATTTATGATAACCAGTGAGTTCAGCTTGATTTCAAGTCTTAGTAATTCTACAGGGCACAGTGGGACTCTTTGATAGGCTTTCCAAGACTATAATCTTTAGGGAGTGAACTGCCACCTCTTTTTTTCCTATGGAGGGTTTGAATTGTGAACCTTTTCATGGAAACTGAGTGCTTTAACTACCATATTGACAGAGTTCCTTCATATTTATAATAGACTGCTTATCTCAGGTTGACTATGGGAGATTTAAGTTTCATCTTGTTTTGATACATAACTTGTCTATATCTTGTAAGCATTTTAATTCGGAACACAACTGTATGTTCTATCGAGTTGCACTAAGATCTTTTATAGATTACTGGTGTGGCACTGAAGGATAATGCACTGGACTGAAAGTCTGGTTTGTAGCACAAGATCCATGCTTCAAATTAACCAGCTGTTTCCTGGGAACCCTGGACAAGGTCACTGTGAGTCAGAACCAATTCCACATCACTTAACAACAACCAGTCTATATCACTGTGGGTTAATGTACAGAACTACAAAGGCAGTTTGAATTTCAAGGTCAAGGGTTCAAGCTCACCAATGGCACAGCATCTAACAAACAACAATGGTAGTTTTCTACTTAACTAACTGAGGTACATAAATCTATTTTTCCATAGCAGCATGCCATGTAACATTCCCAACAGCAAGTTACACAGGTTTCAATTCCTGCACATTTTTGCCAACAATTGCTAGTTCCTTTTTTTTTTTTTTTTTTATTAAAGCTATCTAAATGACTGTCAAACAGTATCTCATATGTAGTTTGAATTCATTCACCTGGTATAGTGCTAGAGATTAAGTACTGGACAGCTAACTGCAGTGACAGGCATTCAAATCTTCCAGCTGCTTGTTGAAAATTCGACGTAACTTCACAATGATTCAGAAACAACTCAACAGCACTTAATAGCAATAACAATGATAAGTATCTTTTCATGTACTTATTGGTCAATTGTCTACAACCTTATCAGACATCTCACTTGCAAAAGCATTTTCTGGGTTGTCTTTTTACTCTTTTGATAATGTTCTTTGAGGCACATGTGTTTTTAGTTTTTATGAAGTACAATTGATTTCTTTCATTGTTTTACTTTTGGTGTCATTCTTTAGAAACTATTGATAATGTCAAAGTCATGAAAAGTTGATTTGCTATCTTATTTGAATAATTTTGAAGTTTTAGATTTGTAATTTAGGTCTTTATTCTATTTTGAGTTGATGTTTATGTGATGGGACTTCAAGAAGTTTGTGGAAGCAAGCAGGGGCAGTGACCCAGCACTAGAAGCCACAGAGCTGCACATCTGGATGGAGAAGTGTGACTGATTTTTCATCATTCACTTTTCATGTTTCATGTATCTTTCCTCTTCACTCTGATCATGCCCTCACTGTCCAGACCACACACCTTCAGGCAGGTGGGAACACACCCCCAAAAGGGTCCAACATTGCACCCAAAATTTTCCCACAGAACAGAAAGGGAACCTGCAGGCTGCTGCTTATGATGTCTGACTCTGGGACCCAGCCCCAAAGTTGGGGTAGGACCCTTTCTCCCTGCCAGCACAGCAAAGGCTACTGGACAGCCAAATCAGAATTTTATTTTTGTTTTTGATTGGTTGTTCTGTCTCTGCTTTTATATTGTTTCTGTCTTTGGTCCTTTTGGCCTCACTCTTTTCACAGGAGTTGGAGCTTTGTCCCCCTACCTTACCCAAGAAGAGACAGCAACTGAGCTCCTATAGCAAAGCTACAAGCATACCCTGTAATACCCTACCATCTGGACAAGAGCCAATAACAGCTTCTAGGCATTATACATGAAAAGGGAAGTCTATCTGTAGATCATATCCACCAGGTGATGCTCAGCAGACTGAACAACAAAGCAACATACATCCATTTAAGCATTAAAAACCCACATAACTACTGAAATTCCTAAAACACAATTAAAGATCTCAACACATGTCCAAAACCAGAAAAAAAAAGTAACTGAGACAAATGAGCTGGAAGCAGACATAGACTTTCCAGTAGAAAAGCAGACTTTGGATCTGCCTGAGAAGGAATTGAAAAGAATGATGTGAAAACAAATTAAAATGCTCTGAAAAGGGGTGGAGGAAAATAAGGAAGAAGTCACGAAAGTGCTACAGAAGCAATCAAACAAGATAGATACAGCACTGGAAACAATTTAAAACCTGCAAAAAGAAGTCCAGCTAATTAATAATAAAATATCAGAAATGGACAATATATTGAAAGGGCAATGAAGTAGAATGGAAGCCAGAACCAATGAGCTGGAAGACAAATCTCTCAATAATGCTGAGAGAGAAGAGCAAGCAGAAAAAAGGATTTAAAAAATTTGAAGAGTCTAAGATTCATGCTGGATAACATGAAGAAGAATAACTTAAGAATTATTGGCATTCCAGAACAGGAAGAATCACAGAAGTCCACAGAAGAGATAGTAGAAGAGGTTCTGGAAGAAAATTTTCCTAACAACTTGAAGGATGAGAA
>NW_006408611.1:8776571-8782445 GCF_000296735.1 Chrysochloris asiatica
CAATGATCAAAACAGCCTGGTACTGGTATAATGAAAGATACATTAATCAATGGAACAGAATTGAGAATCCAAAATTAACCCATCCACATACAGCCAACTGATTTTCAACAAAGTACCTACGTGTATTGCATGGAGAGGAGATAGTCTCTTCAACAGATGGTGCTGGTAGAATTGGAAAGCAATATGCAAAAGTTTGAAATAAGACCTTTACCGCAAGCCTGATACAAAAACCCATTCAGCATGGATTAAAGACCTAAATATAAATCCCAGAATTACAAAGGCCATCAATGAAAAAATAGGGACAAATGTGAGGGCTGTAATACAGGGCATACATAGACTACCAAACATTTTGAAAGTTATACAAACAAAAGTAGACAAAATAGATGAATGGAACATACTATGCTATCAGAGCTCCTTAAGATACTGATAGAACCAACCTAATTTAGAGAATCACTGGTCAGTATCATAGGGACTACGGGCTTGGCTAATTTCCTACTAATTATAGCATGTTGATGACCATAGACACAAAGGGTCACTTCTGCTTACATTTGGTTGACCCAAACACTTAACATTGTTATGTTAAATGGGTGGAGAAAGATGACTTTCTTTTATTCTTAGGAAGGGAGGCCCTAGACATATCAGTGGGAACACATGATTACCATACAATCTTAGGAAACTGGAGTGTATGTAAACAAAAACGAAACCCAAGAGAAAGTATATCCTTTCCAATCTACTGCTTGGTGACTGTCTTTAAAATCTATAATTTGAGAAGAGGTATTATATTCGTTTAGGTACCAGCTTTTTTCTATTTTTATTATATGCACTGCTGAGTGGAAAAGGCTTGCCAGAAAATAACAGGAAGTTCAAATACAGACATGCTTGTGGAGGAAGATGAGGAAAAAGTCCTCCGTTCTCTCAGATTTCTTCCAAGATTTTCATAAGCATCTCCCATCACTACCTTCCAACACATTCTGATATTTTAGCTCAGGGAATTTCAACTTACTGCTTTCAAGGATATTTATCTAATTGATATATCTAAGTGTCATCACTGAAATCTCAGTAGGCACATTTCAAAGTAAAAAAAGAAAGAAAGAAAAGAAGAAAAAGTGGGACTTTCGCATGAATTTCAATCGGTTAAAAACTGCCAGGGAATTAGAAAGGGAGAAAATATGAAGGAATATTAGCCTCCTGATGGCAACATTCCAGAGAAAACTGATTTCCAAGACCCTGTCCTCATGGAGATTAATTCAATCCTCAGATTAATGACTGAGATCAGAACACCCGCAGGCTCACCGTGGCAGTGACCGTGCCCTATACAGCTAAGGCAACCAATCAAAATTTATTTGCCAAATCAACCTTTCAGCTGCATTCCTATGAAATCATAGACTGTTTTGTTTGAATGATATTTTGCAATCTTCACTTAAACCAGTTACCTCTCCATAACTATTTTACAGATGAAGACACTGTTACTCATAGAATATAATTTTTCTAAATTTGACATCCTCTAGGTACATTACTTTTTTTATATAATACGCTGTATTACCTAAATTAATTTAACTAAAACTTACTGATAATTTTCTATACGAATAGCAATCTACACAATCTTATATGCAGAAGACACCAAAATAAAATTCATTGCATTTTCCCTCTCAGAACTTGGCACCTAATTAAGGAAAACAATCATTTCTAGCAAGGCCACATCATTTATTATCCAAGATGGAAAACTTTAAGAAATGATTGAACATTGTTGGTAACTGTTTTAAGACAATATTTAAATCCAGAAATGTATGTTCATTTAGGATAATGGTTCCCACTGTGTCTCCTACTGAGCTTGTACATCACATAGGCAACATAAGAAAAGCTCAAACCTAGTCTAGCCAAACACTAGGCTCACAGTAACAATACTCTCTGACTGAACACTGAAAATGAACAGCTAGGCAATCTTGTAAGGAGGCCTTATCTCATGACCTTTTCTCACCTCCCATATTTTTTTGGATGGCTACCATGGAGTCCTAAGGAGCTCTGGTAGTGTAGTGGTTACAAATTGGGCTGCGAACCGCAAGGTCAGCAGTTCGAAACTACCAGCTGTTCCGCGGGAGAAAGATGAGGTTTTCTGCTCCCGCAAAGATTTACAGTCTCGGAAACCCACACATGGTCACTATGAGTCAGAACCAACTCCACAGCACATAACAACAACAACAACAACCATGGAGTCCTGGAGTCTTGGTGTGGTGCTGTGGGTTAATGCCCCAGACTGCAAAGCCATTTGATCTACAAGGTTCAGTAGTTCAAGCTCACCAGCTGCTCTTCAGAAACCTTATACTAGGTTGCTATGGGTCAGGAACAATAACAACCTGGTGTGACACTGTAGGATTAAGCACTGGACCAGATCAGTTTGAATTCTAAGTCTGATGGTTCAAACTTACCAACTGGTCCTATACAGGATTGCTATGAATTGGAACTGACTCGATGTAACTTAATAAAAACAAAACAAAAACCTGAAGCAGATTTTCATTCATCTCACAGGATCTGATAAGGTATGGAGACTGTCCACCTCACAGTTTCATAGATTAATTTAGTAAGGAGACAATAATCCCAAACTGATGGACAGTTCATTGTTAACACAGACAAAAAAAAAAAAAAAAGGTATCAACTAGTCCCAAAGGTTGACAATGAACCAAAAAGATCAGGAGTGAGGAGAATTCACTTTGACATTGAAGTATAAAGTTGACTCTCCAATGTCAAAGTGATTCCTCCTGACTGGATGAATGTGTGGAATTGTACAAGTCAATGACCAGTGTAACCATTTTGCTTCTTAGGGCTGCTGTTGTTAGGCCACATGACAAAGTACCTTTACCGTTACCACATTACAACTGCAAGGCTGAAAAGTGGAGGATGAGTTTTTAAAGATTCAGGCTTGAACACAAAATGGGTAGAGATTGTAAAGATACTTTTTGGAAATATAAATCAGGATTAGAGAGTTGTTGTTAAGTGCTATCAAGTTGACTCCAATTTATAATGACCTTATGCACAACAGAACAAAACACTGCCTCTTCCTGTGCCATACTTAAAATTGTTAAGATTAAGCCCATTTCTGCTGCCACTGTGCCAATCCATCTTGTTGGAGGGCTTCTTTTTCAATGATCCTCCACTTCACCATGCAGGATGACCTTCTCCAGGGACTGGTCCTTCCGGATAATATGTTGGAAGTATGAGAGACGAAGTCTTGCTATTCTAACTTCTAAGGAACATTCTGACTGTACTTCTTCCAACACATCTGTGATTGTTATTCTTGCAGTCCATGCTACTTTTAATATTCTTCTCCAAAACCATAATTCAAATATATCAAGTATTCTACCATTGTCCTTATTCACACTCCAACTTTCGCATGCATATGAAGCTATTGAAAATGCCATAGCTAGGGTCAGATGCACCTTAGTCCTCAAACTTTTGCTCATGAACACTTTAAAGAGGTCTTGTGCAGCAGATTTGCTTAATGTAATATGTGTTTGATTTCTTGGCTTCTGTATCCATGAGTGTTGATAGTGGATCCAAGCAAAATGAAGTCTTTGACGACTTCAATCTTTTCTCCATTTATCACGATGTTATTTATTGGTCCAGTGATAAGTATTTGTGGGGTTTTTTTATGTTGATTAGAGAAAAGAGAGACTTAAGTGTGACTGTAAGGTTTTTAGGTAAATTGTCTAATCTTCAATACCCAAAACAGAAGTAGCTGTTAGTGTTATATATATACGCCAGGAGTTACATGTAAATATAAGGGGGAAAGTGTATTACAGGTATGAATATTAATACAATAATGCAGCATCACAGTAGGAAATAACCTGTCATTCTATCCCCTGACATAAAGATTTTTTTTCTGAATCTTGCTCATATAATATACTATAATAGTACATTATATGAGTGTTTGCATGTAAGATTTATTTTTTAATTATTTCACATTGAATTACATTGATGTCTTTTACTACAAAAAAGAAACCAGTTTAAATATAGTCATTATACGTGACAATTAAAATTAAAAATGTATTAGACTCTTTGACTAAAAAGAAAGTGGTCATAATGAAAACAGATTGTTGGTTACAATTTTGAAAAGCCTACTTCTTTTAATGCAGGATGACAATTTTCTTTTATAATTCATAACTTTCCATGCAATTAAAATAAAATTGACTTTCTCACCTTCATTCTCATTCATTTTAGGGCTGAGAATGTATGAACAATATAATAGAGAAAGGAAAAATAAACTGACAAAAGTGGGTTCATAGTCAGTTTCCAAGAATGAATTGAAATCACAACTAATTATGTGAATCTGAATTTGAAAGCAACCTACAACTAAAAAAGTCACTTTCTAGAACTTTTGATTTTCTTTGCTTTTATTTATGTAATGTCACTTACAAAAGCAATATACCATCACTGGAAAACAAATATGCAGTAATGGGGAACTCAAAAAAGGGAAACACTCCAACATTTATCAATAATAAATTTACTAGAGTCCAATAGTGATTTAACATTAAAATACTATTTTAATATTTTATCAGCGATATCTTGATTAAAATGACATAAACATACCATATTTTATTAATACAAATTTCTTATGTTGGTCATTTACATCATCTCAAAAGAACTATTGAAAGCTGTTTTATAATAAATCAAGATAACTTTCTAAATTTTTTCATGCTTTATATCTCTCAAATATATGCTGCTTCTGGTCAGCATAACAATTCCTTTTCTAACTGCACATCTCTTGAGTAGTTATACTTGAAAGAAAATGATACCTTCTGTAGAGAATGATTAAGATTAATGTGGTTTTGTAGGATGAACACTGCACTGGTAATGACAAGGTTGGCAGTTCAAGCTACCAGCTGCTCTGAGAAAATCCTACTGGCTTCAACCATTTGAGGAAATAATAACAACAATGGTCTGTCAAATTAAACCCACTAAATATGTGTCTTTGGTCACTAGGAATTAAATCAACATCAGGTTATTTTTAGGTTAATCACCCATTAACAATCTATAATATTCAAATGATGCAACCTTGTTCGCTGAAAGTGAAGAGGACTTCAAATAGTTACTGATGAAGATCAAAGACCACAGCCTTTGGTATGGGTTGTACTTCAATGTAAAAAAAAACAAAAATCCTCACCCCTGAATGAATAAACAGCATCAAGATAAATAGAGAAAAGAGTGAAGTTGCCAAGGATTTCATTTTGTTGGGTCAACCATCAACACTCATGGAAGCAACAGTAAAGAAATCAAAGGATGTAATTTATTAAAAAGCTTGAAGCACAAGACTTCTTTAAAGTGTTCAAGAGCAAAGATATCAGTTTGAAAACTAAGGTGCACCTGACCAAGCCATGGTATTTTCAGTAACCTCATACGCATGTGATATTTGGATAATATATAAGGAAGATAGTTGAAGAATTGATATATTGGGGTTATGATGTTGGAGGCCAACATTGAAAGTACCATGGTGTGTTGATAGAACAAGCAAATCTGTGTTGGAAGTCATATAGACTGGATGTTTATTGGAAGCCAGGATGGCCAGACTTTGTTTCTCATACTTCTAATTTATTATCAATAAGGACCAGTCCTGGGGAAAGACATTGTGCTTGGTAAAGTGGAGGGTCATAGAAATAAAGGAAGACCCCCCCCCCAAGGAAACGGACTGGCACAGTGGCAGCAGCCATGGCTCAAGCATACAATGATTGTGAGATTGGCCCAGGAGTGGGGTGTTTTATTCATTATGAGTCGGTACCAACTCAATGGATCCTAACAACAATATCACTTTTTTTTAAGTTTTTATGATAGTTTATCTGGGAGAACATCTGTTTTTTGTTTGTTTGTTTGTTTGTTTGTTTA
>NW_006408611.1:8783646-8785316 GCF_000296735.1 Chrysochloris asiatica
TCTTTCTCAATTTGGAATTAATGTATGGTTTAGATTGACTATACTGCTCTCATTTATTTTCTCCCTGAAACCCACATTTTATATTCTGACTAATAGACTACATTCTAAACTCATGCAAATCCAAGAAGTCACATTTATTGATGTAGTACATATCTGTTTGTTTTTGAGATTCCTAGACAAGAGTGAGTCATTAAGGTGCATATGAATTTTTTACCCTACTTTAGAAGATATGAGTGAATTTTTTTAACCAGATTCTAACCAGTTCAACTGCTACTTCATGAATCTATACAAAGTGTAGTATGTTTAGGAGATATATAATATATTGAATTCAATGTCACAAAAGAATGAACATCAGCATTTAATATTTGTGTCAGATGTGCTCTTTTCATGGAATGTATGAATTATTTTATAGGCTAGATGGAATCAATACATTGACAGTTTGTCACATTACATTTCACTTCTTATGAACTTTTTTATCATTCAGGCAGAACATAGGACTTTATTGCAGAGATGCTGAGTCCAACTGGTAGGTATTCTAAGATATGGCTAGACAAGAAAAAACGATAAAGTAAATCCAACATGACAAATTTTACATATGCAGATAGTTCTAGAAATGTTTAAATTCCTATAAAAAAATCTCAGTATTTTTTCCCATTCCACTCCCATGGTGCCATTGTTGGTGCTAGTTGCTCTCCTGTCAGATCTGATATTTATAATGATGCTTAATCACAATATGGAGTCCTGGTGTGGCACTTTGGGTTAATGCACTGGACTGCAAAGTCAGTTTGATCCACAAGGTCATCAGTTCAAGCTCACTAGCTGCTCCTTGGAAACCCTATATAGGATCGCTATGGGTCGGAACTGATTGGATGGCACTCAACAACAATAACAATCATGAAATAGAATGAAACACTGCCTAGTCTTGCCCCATACCCACAGCAATTTATGTATTTGAGTCAATTGTAGCTTTTTATCAATATATCTTGTTGAATGTCTTCGTTTTTGTCACTGACCTTGCACTTTACCAAGCATGATGTCCTTCTCCAGGGACTGGTTCCTGTTAATAGCATGTCCAAAGTATGTGAGATTAAGTCTTGGTATCTTTGCATCTAATGGCATTCTAGCTGTAATTCTTCCAAAAGAGATTTGTTTGTTCTTCTGGTAGTCCATTGTATACTTAATATTCTTTGCCTACCTTATAATTCAAAGACATCAACTCCTCTTTAGTCTTCTTTATTCATTATACAGATTTGCCTTTGTTAAGATGTAATTGAAAACATAATTGCTTGGGTTAGGCCCACCTTAATTCTCTAAGTGATGTCTTTTCTTTTAAAAACTTGAAAATATTTCTTTTGTAGCATATTTGCTCATGGCAATGTGTCATTTGATTTTTTGACTGCTGCTTCCTTAGACATTGATTATGGATTCAAATAAAACAAAATCCTTGACAGCTTCAATATTTTACATAATATTACTTATTGGTCCAGTTGTGAGTACTGTGTGTGTGTGTGTTGATGCTGAGGTATAATCCATATTAGACCGTAGTCTTCTATTGACATCAATAAGTGTTTCATGTCCTCTTTGCTTTCAGAAAGCAAAGTTGTCTCATCTGTTCACTTTTTTCCTCCAATCCAAATACCATGTTTTTCTTCATATAATCCCAGCTTCTT
>NW_006408611.1:8785686-8788642 GCF_000296735.1 Chrysochloris asiatica
GATCTACATAATCTAATCTTTCCCCATGGTACATCCTGATGACTTCCACTGGGTTGCTGTAGGAAAAGATAACTTTATATCTGTGTTTCACCTCTAAGAGTCCTGCAATGTATTTAATATACATTCAGCACTTTTAATACCACTTTATTGGCTCTCAGAGCCTGCCAAATTTCCAACTATCTCTTCTGATTCATAGCAAAGAATAAGAAAAGCTATTCTCTGGATAGCTTTAGTAGATAGACCTGTTAGTTTCTTCTCAATGCCAATTCCATTTTATTGTCTCTTCATTAATCTCGTCCAGTTGGATAATTTAGCAAGCTCTAACTCTGGAACTTGATCTTTCTATTCATCTGAGAGTCAAACATATTGAGATAATAAATACCCCAAATTTATGATGGGTTATTCAAATAGCCATTTCCATTACCCTATATTCCAGACCTTGCCAGTCACCCTGTCTGCCAGTTGAGGGACTTTCTGCCAGATACTCTAGTTTGACTTTATCTCTCTGTCCACACACTTTTTTTTTTTTTATTTATTATTTGTTTTGGGAATTATGTGATAGTTTACATGGGAGGACATTAGCTTCACATTGAGCCCATCGTATATCGTCTCCTTGCCATAGTTACAATCCCCTCTATGCATCATCAACCAACCAAAGGGTATACCCTGTAAGCCTGCCACCCAGTTGTCCACACACAGCTCCATCTCCCCACGTCATCATCTCTGCCTATATTTCCGGCATCACTGCTTCTCTGGGTAGGGTTCTATTCTCCACTCTTCTCCCTTGATGGTCCTAGGGACCTCTGCTCCTAGACTGCAAAGTTAATAACTCCCCTCCCTTTGCCACAAAACATCTACCTTTACATTTCCAGCCCATACAATCAGTCCTGATAACAATTATTCACTATTGTATCACAAGAGACCTATCTGCATCTCCTTTCATCAGCCCTGACTAGACAGACTGAATACTACTCAGTGGAGTTTCTACCTTGCTCCATGCCCTGTGGATATAGGCTCCCTATAAGGAGCTCTGGTAGCGTAGTGGTTACGAATCAGGCTGCAAACCTTAAGGCCAGAAGTTCGAAACTACCAGCCGCTCCGCGGGAGAAAGATGAGACGTTCTGCTCCCGTAAAGATTTACAGCCTCGGAAACCTTGTATAGGGTCTCTATGGGTCGGAACCGACTTGACGGCACTTAACAACAACAACAACCGAAAGCTTGAAAGTCAGTCACTTCTTGCTTCTGTAGCCTTCCCATTGTGGGTAGTCAATGTCCAAGCTGCCCATCCCTGTACTCTCCATGTGTGGAGCAGGTGGAAATGATCCTTGCTGTGAAGATTTGTTCCCTCTTTTGAGCTACTGCTTCCATAGTTGTATGTCAAGCTCATCAAATTGTATCAGATTATTCTTTTTTCCACTCTTCTTTCTTCTTTTGGTTGAGTTCTGATCATCCAATCATTGAAGCCACATCAAATGGGTATTATCTGCAAGTGTGGGTATACTTATACATATGCCCTCTCTTATCAGCTGGACGCTCCACTGCTCACTCTAGTCCTCTGTGGCCATGTCACTGACTCTGGGTCTAAGAGTCCCCTGGACTTGCCACACTGCTGGTCAACCAGGTCTCCATCTGGGTTCACAGGAGTCTATTGAACACTGTAGGGCTCAGCTCACAGTTTCATTGCTGTTTTTCCCTCACTTCCCTGTATCAGTGATGAACGTGGTCACCAATCTGGGTATGTATTCCCATTGAGTCTTAGTCTTATAAGGGGGTTTGCCCTGAGGGGACCTGACTACTTACCTTGATGTCTCCAGGGTGAGCAACTTGCTTGTTCTTGTAGTAATCAGTCAGACTGCCTCTATTGTTTTGTATTTTTCCTGTCAGTCTTTCTTTCAGAAAGTATCCTCTATTCTTCTAGCCTCTCAGGCTGGTCTTCTTGTCTTTTCAAGTGGAAATTTCCCCTCAGAAGATTCTGGATGCTGTTCAGGATTCCACGTATGGTCTTGTGTAATGCAGAGGCTCCGCAGGAAGCCTCCTTCATTGGGCATGGTAAAGCCCCATTTAGGTATTCCAATCAATTATAGGCAGAAGATGGATTTACAAGCTTTCTATGGTGGTATTTCTGGCTATTCCTTTCTCTCCCCGCCAGTGCCTATTTTATAGTGGTATGCCAGGGAAACCAAGATTCAAAAGACAGCCAAGAATCTTAACATTATTTCCCCTCTTTGCCCCATTCAAACCATGTCTCAATCTCTGTATCCCAGAGCGCTGTTGTTCCAAGATTGTACATACATCATTATTTGCCTCTATCCCACTTCAGCTTCACATTCATCCTATCGTATTTAATTTCATAGCAATGATTACAATCCCCTCTATGCATCATCAAATAACCAAGGGATACACACCACAGGCCTGTCCCCCTGGATGTCAGCAAACAATTCCTTTCCCTCCCTGAGTCCTGTGTCCCCAGCTACTCTATCTATCCACACCATCATCTCTGTCTCCACGCCTGGCCTCACTGCCTTTCTGGGTAGGGTCACACTTTCTGTTCTTTTCATCTGATGGTCCCAGGGACCTCTCCACTTTTTGCAGAGGAAAAAAAATATATATGCCTTTACGTTTCTGACCCTCACAGTTAGTCTTGGAGGCAGGTATTCACTTTTGTACCACAAGAGTCTTATCATCAATTCCTTCCCTCAGCCAGGTCACAACAGTTTGGAAATCATTCAGCGGACATTCTGCCTATCCCTGCCTATCCACTTTGTTCTTCTTTTTCCCCTCCCCCTTCTTATGTAGTGCCAGACCCCCTCCCCCAGATCCTAGGCTCTACTGTGTCTACTCCCTACCCTGTGCTCTCTTCCCCTCCCTCCCTTACCACCTCTCATCCCATATATACTGGTGAACAGCACTTATATAGAGAGATTTTTTTTCTCCTCCTTCTGGGTGGGTTCTTTT
>NW_006408611.1:8797251-8797722 GCF_000296735.1 Chrysochloris asiatica
CAAGGAGCTCTGATCCCACACAGACCCATAGCCCAGTAAACCCCACACAGGGTCACCTGGAGTTGGAATCGATTGCAAAGTGCACAGCTGCCAAGGGTCCCACTGGCTAAAATTTTAGGGCTGTGTCTCTGAGGGTGACATCATAAGTCGCTGCCAAGGTCCCTCTCTCTGTACCGTGGGAAAACTGTCCCACCTGATGTCCAGGCTGAGCAATGAAGATGGGACAGGGAAAAAGAGGGAGAAATGTGTAGTCTCCCATGCCTTTTTTTTTTTTGCAAATATCTCTGTACTACTTTTTAGTGGCCACAGGTTTTCTTAGCTGAACTTGCTGTAGCCCCGCCCTCTAAACTCTGCCAGGGTGGAGTGGCCCCAGAGGGAGTCCCATCTCCAGATTCCTAACTCACAGTATTTCCCTTATTATCGTGATTTTTTTCACTTGCGAGTGCGGGAAACTGATGTCCTGGATCTTAT
>NW_006408611.1:8798987-8800221 GCF_000296735.1 Chrysochloris asiatica
CCCCATGTATATCAAAACAGAACTCCATTTTCAGTGACTGATTTTTTTACATTTTCTCCCCAGGATACTTCTGGACGGTCTTGAATTGCCAGGTTTTAGTTTAGTATCCAAGAATATTAACCGTGCACTATTAAGAGACTCAAAGTCCTGGTGTGGCACTAAGGGTTAATGCACTGGACTGCAAAATCGATTTGATCTGTAAGATCATCTGTTCTAGCTCAACAGCTGCTCTTTGGAAACCCTATACAGCGGACTATGGGTCAGAACCAACTTGATGGCACTTAATAACAACAAAACTAAGAGACTCACCAATTTATGACTGTTTATATACTGCTGAACACATAAGCTACATTTAATAGGTATATATTTTATGCACACTAGTACTTGCTGTTCCCAAATAATACAAACCAAGTGGCAAAATAACCTTATTTATGTAGAATTTTATTTCAAGAGATATATTTTAAGTTAAGAAAGAGATCCTCAGAATATTCAAATCATTTTAACCTATGAGAACAAAATATGCACAACAAACAACTTTTAAGGTTAATCTTCCAAATGAACTCCATCATTAACAATAACTTTACAACTTCATAACTATCTTAAATAATAGAATATGCAGAGTATTTGACAAATTAATTACAGTGAAATGCTTACATGTGTAGTGAAACTCAAGATCTAGTATTTACTCTGTAAGCTATTGTCTTAAGTTAATTTATAACCATTTCACACTATTAGGGACTATCTATGCATATATTTAAATATTGATGAGATTAAAGTGTTATTTTTAAATACAAGAGATGAATTTTTTTCATTTAGTTGAGAAATACGTTTTGACTACCTTCTGTTCCAGAAAGTATACTAGGCGCTGGTGATAACTGAATAAAATGGTTAAAGTAAAATCAAAGATGCATATATATTAGTCAATAATCTTCAACAAAATCTGACAAATGTAACAATTAGCACAAGTTTATGTGGATCCAGCGAAAAATGTAAATATCCTTTGCAGGATGCTATGAGTTTTGAATAATAAATAAAAGTCTTCCAGAAATAGAACAATTTTATTAGAATTGAATTTAAAACTGAGGTAAATGTACAGCAGAAACAGGAAGTTGTAAAAGTGCATGGCATTGAATGAACAGTGAGGACTCTTTTGTTACAAAACATCTAACTGGTAGAAAATGGGTTGATAGGTTGGAGTTAAATGTCAAGAAATGCTTAGTTGGATGTTGTTGTT
>NW_006408611.1:8802086-8803359 GCF_000296735.1 Chrysochloris asiatica
TTGCCTTGATGGCTCCATGGGGAACCCTCTACTTTATGAAATATGATATCCTTATCCAGGGAATGACATCTTTGGATAATATGCCAAAATATGAGAGATGATGCCAGCCTGGCTTCTAAAGGACTTTTAAGCTGTACTTATTCCAACACAAATTTGTTTGTTCTTGTGGCATTAAATTGTACTTTTAATATTCTTCCCCAACACCGTAATTCAAATGCACCAGTTCTTCTACGGTTTTTCTTATTCATTGTCCAAGTTTCAAACGTATATGAGGCTTTTGAAAATACCAGGGGTTGGGTCAGGTGTACCTTTGGCCTCAAATTGATAATTTGCTTTTGAACTGTTTAAGGAGATCATGTGCAGTAGATTTGCCTAACGCAGTATGTCGTTTGATTTCCTGACTGTTGCTTCCATAAGCATTGATGGGGGATCCAAGCAAAATGAAGTCTTTGATCATTTCAATCTTTTTTTCCATTTATCATGATGCTATTTAGTAGTCCAGTTGCAAGGATTTGGGGTTTGATTGCATTGAGGTAGAGTGCACACTTAAAGTTGTATTCTTTGATCTTCCTCATTAAGTATGTTAAGTCATCACTTCCAGTAAATAAAGTTATATCATCAGCATATTATAGACTGTTATTGCAGCTTTCCTCAAATTCTGCTGCCACGTTCTTCATGTAATCCAGCTGGTTAGAATATTTGTTTAGCATACATACTGGATTACTATGGTGAAAGAATACCACCCTGGTGCACACCTTTCCTGATTTTAGACCATTCATTTAACCCTTTTTCTGTTCTAATGGCTCCCTCTTAGTCTATGTAGTTTCTTCTTGAGCACAATTAAGTGTTCTGGAATATCTATACTTCACAATGTTATCCATAGTTGTCATTATCCACACTGTCAACAGCACCAGTAAATATCTTTCTGGTATTCTCTGCTTTCAGTCAAGGTCCATCAAATATCAGAAATGATATTGCTAGTTTTCACATCCTTTCCTGAGTCCAACTGGAATTTCTGACAATTCCCAGTCTATGTACTCTTGTAGCCATTTTTGAATTATGTTCAGCAAAATTTTGCTTGGATGTGATATTAGTGATGTTGTTTGAGGTTTCCATACTCTGTTAGGTCATGTCTCTTTATAATGTGCCCAAATATGGATCTCTTCCTATAGACTGGCCAGATAGCTATCTTCCAAATGTCTTTGCATAGATGATAGAATGCCACCAGTGTGGCTTTTAATTGTTGAAAGATTTCAATTTGTATTTTGTCAAT
>NW_006408611.1:8804714-8805268 GCF_000296735.1 Chrysochloris asiatica
TTCAAGTCCAGCATATTAATAGTGCCACATCAGGATTACTTTGGATTTATTTGTGCAGTGTGTGAATGTGTTTGGGTTTATGTATGTACAATAAACTTTCAATGAATATAAAAGCCAAATAATTGCACCACTGTGAGTATAGTGAAGCATGTCTTTTCTCATAGCTGTGCTATAGGAAGATAGAGGGAATACTGATTCCCACCCCAGAAATAGTAGTTGTGTCCTATTTTCCTAATTTATCCAGAATTATTCTATTATTCAAATCAGAGTAGTTGGTTCAAGGAACTGTTGCCAAAAAAAGGAAACCAAGCAGTTTCCCTTATTTAAGTGATTGAGTGCTGAATTGTCTCATGACCCGAGTCATACCAATGGTACTGAGGTGAGGGTTGCTGTGGACTTCAGGGAAAGAAGGTAATTTACTCTTCTGAGAGATCTATCAGAGGCCATTTCATTGTCTTTTCTTTTTTGAACTACGTTGTGTTGATATATGAGACCTGGTAGTACAGTGGTTAAAGCACTTGGACGCTAACCAAAATGTTGGCCTTTCAAACTCA
>NW_006408611.1:8807876-8812019 GCF_000296735.1 Chrysochloris asiatica
ATCTGGATATGTTCTTTTTGACAATGAATGAAACACCATTCCTCTTCAATTTGTCATTTCCAGAATAGTAAACCATGTGGTTGTCAGATTCAAAATGGCAAATACCAGTCCATATCAGTTCACCAGTACATAAGATATTGATGTTTATGAGTTCCATTTCATTTTTGACAACTCCCAATTTTCACAGATTCATACTTTGTACAGTCTATGTTCTAATTTTCAATGGATGTTTACAGCTGTTTCTCTTCATTTTGAGTTGTGCCCCATCAGCAAATGAAGGTCCCATGGGTTTACTCTCACAGGCTTTACTTCATTCGTGTCATCACGGTCTACTCTATTTTGAGGCATCGGCTCTTTCCCAGTTGCATTTTGAGTGACTTCCAACCTGAGGGGCTCATTATCTGGCACTATGTTGACAGTGTTTCTCTGCTATTCATATGGTTTTCAGTGACTAAATATTTGGAAGTAGTTCATCACTCCTTCTTCCTAGTCTGTCTTTGTATGGAAGCTTATCTGAAACCTGTCCACCATGGGTGCTCCTGCTGGTATTTAAAAAACCAGTGGCATAGCTTTCAGAATCATAGCAACTCACAAGTCACCACAGTATGACAAACTCACAGATGAGTGGTGGACTTTGTACTATATAGAGTCATTATATGTCAGAATCAACTTGGTTTGTTGTTGCTTTTTCAGCATGAGAAAAGTCAGACTTAGGAGGATACTGACATCACAAAAGTCAGAGTGGAAAAACATTAAAAAAATGAGATCCTTGATGACATAGTTTGGTCTTTAATAAAATTTAAATCAAATAAAATATTATTACTAAAAATATTTTACCGATGGAACTATCATTGACTATTTCATATATGTCTTGGCTTTTAGGTTTGGTTTTGTTACTATATAACTACAAAACAAAGAAAATAATAAGATTGATAATTAAATATTGAATGATGTTACAGACCGTGTAAGCCTGGTCAGAAGTTTGAGGCACTATAGGCCCGAGTGTTACAGGCCGCAGGTTCTGAGGAACAGATCTAGACACTTGGCAGTTAAAAGCAAATTGTTTTTCATCTTAGTGTTCAGTTATATTTATTAAATTCATACATGAGCCCTTAATATCCACAGATAAATGTAGTGTTTCCCTAAAGCCGAGACTGTGAAGGTTGCAGGGTCAAGCCTTCCTCCAAAGGATTAACTAAAAATATCTTAGCTACTTCGCAGTTCTTTGTTCTACAGACAAAAAAAAACATCCTTCCTAATCCTTTTCCAGGTGCTGCCCATTCACCTGGGCGTCTCACATCCTCCTGCAGACCTAGCTCAGGAAGCTAAAACAGCAGAACTCCACCCAAGCCTTTTGTCCTTCCCTTTCACCTTGCCCCAACTGAGCTCAGGGGCTATAGATATGTTAATTGAGCCTGAGAAACCAAGTTGCGGGCCTGGGATTCGAACCAGCAAAGCATGATGTAAAGTTACCTGAGTGTCTGGAAAATTACTGATGTTAGCTGTATCCTGTTTTAGTACCTCCCAGCTTGGTGTGGAGCTCCTCCCCTAAATAAAAAAGAGGCCCAGGCCAGCCCAGGTGTGCATTACAAGTTGGAGGGCATGCAGTAAAGATTGCAGAGCAGTGAGTTGCTGCCTGCAGAGGCCACGATGCCTGTACTCCCAAGTCTGCCCACCAGTGATGCATCCACCCTGGTTTCGGGGTACCTCATTGTCTCCCTCTGTTTGTCTGTCTGTGTATTCTTTTGCTATCTCTATTGCTGCTGGATCTCCCCTCCTCGTGAACCAAACACTCGTGAACAACACAACGATGTCGAGGTCAGTCCCCGACAGAATGATTACCATAAAGTATAAAGTTTTGTTTTTTCTTAACAGAAAACTGACAATGGGGATTTACATAATATATACATAATACTATTATACTGAAGCATCTTATTCTTTACTTATTAAACAGATGATGCTCATAAACACAGATAACCACATTTTAATAAAAATATTCCCCATGAAGGGACGTACAGATTGTGTGCAATCGCTTTATTCTACAAGTTAAATTGCAATGGATTAACTTATACATGGGGTCAGTCAAAATTAATTGTGCTGTGGTTACATTTAAATGCCCATTTATGTCCACTGATGATGAAAACTTTGAGCGTGCATGTGAAATGATTCTGTTGAAAAGATGTGTGACAGTGGATTATGTGACATATTATCTGCAAATCAGTCATGGCTCTGTCTATGAAATAATCCACAACAGACTCAGGTTTCAAAAAGTTTGTATGAGATGGGTACCAAAACAAATCATGGGAGAGCACAAACAGAAGTGTTTGGACATCTGCAAATGCAATTTGAAAGGTAAAAGATTCTTTAAAAAATTGTTATGATGATGAGACATGGATTCATCACTAGGAGCCTGAGCGTAAATGGCAGAGTATGGAATGGAAACATCCTCGGTCACCCACCAAGTTCAAAAGTCAAACATTAGTTGGAAAATTGATGCTAACAGTTTTCTGGGATCCTCAAGGGCCAGTATTGGAAAACAATATGGAAAAAGGTTCAACAATCAGCGGTGCTTGTTACAGCGATGCTCTGTAAAAACTTTGTTTTGAGGTGTTAAAGCATCCTTCCTATAGTCCTGATCCTGCTCCATCAAACTTTCACCTGTTTTGTCCCCTGAATGAAGTCCTTGGATGATGATGATTCACCTCTGATTATCAAGTGAAAACAGTGGTGTATTCATGGCTTTGGGCTCAGCCTAAAACATTTTATAATTAGATAATATGAAAACTTGTTGACAGAAGAAAAAAAGTATATTGAAAAGCAAGGAGATAATGTTGAGAAATGATGTAATTGTCTTTTCTAAAAGTTTATTAAAATAAATTCTACAATGAGAGTGTGAGTGATTTTTGAATCATTCTTGTAGTTGATATATTATTGCAAGTGAATAAATTTATGTCATTAAGTAAAATGATGTGTAAACGCAGACTAGGAAATTAGATTATCGCAGAATATGGTCCAAAGTGGAGCACAGTACATTATATATTGAGATTTTTATTTAGTCCTTCTTGATACTAGAAGTTCACACTGACTATGAGGTCCAAGTGAAAAAGAAATAGGTAAAATGATTACTTTTATTAAGAAATTAAGAACTGGGAGATTTTTAAACAATTTATTGGGTGAGAAAACTAAATTTATGAAATGCATTCAATTTCCACCGCAACTTTTCTATAAAAATCCCTATGCAACATGACATGGAGTTTGTATGGTTCAAGGTGATATGTACAAATGCCAAATTGACAAAGGCTGTATTGTGATATCTGCTTCTCAGAAACCCTACACAGAGTCACTATGAGTCTGAACCAACATCATAGCACTGAACAACAATAATGACAACACATTTTACTGATTTTGCTTCTCTAGAGAACTTAACCTAAGACAGCAGTCACATGGTTTCTACTTGTTGCTTATAGTAAAATGTGAGAGGAAATAGACAACACTAAAAATGAATTGCGGCTTGCAGAATCATGGTACCCAGAACCACCCTTCCCAAAGTGTGCTGGATTTCTATTCTAGAAAGTTGGAAAACTTGCAGCTTACTGTGAAGATATGTAACTAAAAATGAGGAATAGTTCATCTTTCATTTCAGAACAGAGGATCCCAGGACCATAAAGAAGGAAGAGCATGAGTAGGGTGTGAGATCCTACCAAGAAAAGCGGTGACAGTAGCTGGTATTTAGAACTGTCTTCTTCCACTACCCAATCCATGTTTCCTTTGCTGTTGGCAAGCACCTAAACTGATTATGGCATAGAGAGATACAGCAGCTGAGGACTCTAGGCCCATTGTCTGAGAAAGGCTGTGTGTCTGCAAGCAGGGGGCTGGCTTTCAAAATGTGCTCTTTGGACATTAAATGAATACATATATTTTTTTGTTTTGCATGTGCACATCAAATACTTTTGCTTTGTTCATTTGTAAAAAATAAGATGCAAAAGGGATGCCACAGGGAGGAAGCAGCATAACTGTTGTTACAGGCGGGGAAGTGTAATCACTGAGACGAACCAAAACCTATGATTGTTGGAGAGTAGGCTGAAGATCTTGTCTGTGCACCTTTACACAACTCATAGTAAAAAGTTAAAAAAAAAAAAAAAA
>NW_006408611.1:8812499-8819252 GCF_000296735.1 Chrysochloris asiatica
GCTTTCTACTCCCGTAAAGATTTACACCCTCGGAAACCCTGTACAGGGTCGCTATGGGTCGGAACCGACTCGACGGCACTTAACAACAACAACAACAACCATGGAACACTATTAAACTGGTTAACACATTTTTTTTAAACCTGATTTATAGACATTTTGGTAAGAATGTAGATAAATAAAACTCACATGACTTCCTGTCACAAATATAAATTGCTCCAATTTGAAGAACAGTGCATTATTAGCCATTTACATTACCTAGATATGTATGTGCTGACCCTGAAATTACATTTAGACGTGGATTTGACCTAGTAAGACTGCAACACACATCCAAAGTGAAACATAAGTAAAGCCATTTATGATATTTTGCTGATAGCAACAAAGTAAAGAAGTCAGTGTTTTTCAGTGTAGTAATGGAGCTATGCATGCATACCTCAGAGGTGCTGGGGGTTCGATTCCAGACCACAATATAGTGAACATCGTAGTAAAAGCAAGGCAAATAATTTTTTGCTTGTTTGTTTTCCTAGTGCATATAATGGACTCGTGGTGTGATGTTGTAGGATAAGCACTGGACTTTCAACCACAAGATTGATGATTCAAACCCACCAGTTTTTCCCAGGATACCCTATACAAATTCACTGAGTCAGTATCTACTCAATGGAACTTAACAATCACAACAGTGCATATAAAGTTATGGTTATACTATACTGTAGCCTATTAAGTGTAAATTACGAAAAATGATTGAGAGAAATATGAAAATGTGACAGACACAAAGAACACTCATGATATTAGAGAAGTTCTGCGGACAGATAGTCTTTATCACTGCACAGCTGCATCAAACCATCAATTTAGTTGCAATTTATTAAAAACACAGCGTCTGCTAGTTGCAATAAAGTGAAGCACAGTAAAATGAGGTATGCCTGTATATTGCAGTAGTGGATAGAATAAAATATTAATAAAATAGAGTTTCATACAATGCCAAAAATTGAGTATCTGATTTCAAAAGGGGAGAACGGTGCCTCCATATGATAAGCACTGGACTTCAAGCCACCAGCCTCTCTGTGGTAGAAAGATGATTCTTTCTGTGACCGCAAAGATTTAAAGCCTCAGAAATCACATACAGGGTCACTATGAGTCGGAACCAACACAAAGGCACTTAACAACAGCAACAGGAATTTCATACACATATAAAAACACAAATCAAAATTTGAGGTAAAAAGAAAAGTACAAATAAATACTCAATATAATATTATTTAAATATTAGTCATATATAATAAATATATATATATGTATATATATATACATACATACATATATTGTTGTTGTTGTTGATAAGTGCCGTCGAGTCGATTCCGACCCATAGCGACCCTGTACAGGGTTTTCGAGGGTGTAAATCTTTACGGGAGTAGAAAGCCTCATCTTTCTCCCGCGGAGCGGCTGGTAGTTTCGAACCACTGACCTTAAGGTTCGCAGCCCGATTCGTAACCACTACGCTACCAGAGCTCCTTACATACATATATATATATATATATATATATATTAGTATGCCTTATTTATGCTATATAATGAAAAACCTCAAGTGAATGGTAAGCAACTTATGTTATGATAAAGCTTAGAGATCTTAATTTACATTGACCACTGACATAAAATAGGGTTTCTGTGTTCCTGTACTCAAAGTCCAAGGCTACCTGAAGTTCCCTGCACAGTCATTTAGTGGAAACATTCTAGCAATATAATTTGCTAAATATTTCACATTATGATATTTCACATGTACAATATTTACAAGAAAACAAAAATGTTTGAATAATTTCTAAAAAGTGAGATAACATGTAGTTTCAAAACTTAACACTCAGTTGTTATTAGATGCTCTGTGTCAGTTCTGACTCACAGTGACTGTGTATTTGCAGTTCTACACCATCCTCACAATCACTTCTGTTTCCATTGTTTCCACCATTGAGTCAATCCATATCTTTAAGGGTTTTCCTCCGTTTGCTCACCCAGCCTTCTTCAGAAACTGGTTCCACCTGATGACATGTCTAAATTATGTGAGAGAAAGTCTCACCATCCTCTTTTAAAATCAGGAAAAAACTAGCAGCAGAGATTATCACGACTACCAAAATAACATAATATTTTCAGTTCATGCTAGGATCAATATAAATACTCAGGTAGGTTCCTATCACAACCTGTATAGACTCTTGACCCTAGCTGTAAAGTATTTCCGGGAACCTACAGAGGTCATCTCACAAGTGCTGTTACAACCACGGCGATATGTCTTGTCTCACATATTGTATCACTCACTGATAATGGAAGCAGTGACAGTCATGCCTGTGTTCCTCTCCTAGTGGGACTCAGAAGACATCTACCTGTAATGGTGGCTTAGGGGGAAAACACTCTGCACTTCCTCTCCATCCTTCTCAGTATTTCTTACCTCCTCTCTTCCCCAGTAAGTAGTCCAAATGCTCTTTTGTTCCATGCAAAGCAACTCAGCGTACTGGGTGTTTGATGTTCCCGCACAATCATTCAGTGGTAACATTCCAACAAACATATGTACACTACAGCGTCCATTAGGGCCACATCTTGCAGTTACATGACACTCCCATAGGCCATAACCACTAAGGTATTTGTACCCTGCTTTACTGCAATCCTCTCTCTTCCCTTCTCCAGATTTGCATCACGCATGCCACTTCTTATATATATATATATATATATATATATATTTTTTTTAACAAGGTCAATTGAAAATTCTGCTGCCGATTAGTTTTTCCTTTGTGTCAGTATGAAGCTATGTCTTTCTACTTAAACCTGCAGCTTCGCTTATTACTAATCTACTCAGCAACCACATTTACCCTTAATTGACACCAGACCAGTTTCATTGCTGGATTTGTCTTCTAATTTTCTTCTTTATATGTTTCTAAGGAGTTCTGGTGTGGCACTGTGGGTATATGTGCCAGACTGCAAAGCCGTTTGAACTGCTAGGTCGGCAATTCAAGCTCACCAGCTGCTCCTCCGAAACCCTATACAGAGTTGCTATGGGTCGGAACAGACTCAATAGCACTTAACAACAACAACATATGTTTCTAAACATTGGGTCTATAACATTTTCAGAGTGGCGCAGAAGACCAGAGATCAAACTGCTCAGAACACAAGAGACAAATATTAAGACTGAATAAAGCCGTGATAAACAAAAACAGAATTCTCATGGGGATTGGTCCAGTACTTGGAGGCTGTTCATAAGTTAACAGCTTGCGACTGTGTTCCAGACCCAAGGATTGCTTAGCAGGAAATTACTGTAGGATGCTTCACAGCTTTTAGAAAATAAACATTTTTACAACTTGGAAACACCTAATCTGGTTCTGTTACTGACAGAAAGCCAGGGTGCAAATCAAATTTATGATGAGCTTTTCCCCCAAAACTCTTAGAAGAAAAATCTCATATGTAATGGAGATATTTTCTGAATATTGATTTTTTTTTTTTTTTAATTTGGAAGAAAACATAAATCCTAACAAGGTTCATACTACATTCAGACTCTACAGGTTTATAAATGAGAATTAATCAGATGTAAGTAACTGATTTTCTTTATCCACCTGCCTGATGAGAGGCATACTTTATGAAAGCAAATGGAGTTCTGACTCCAGAAAATGAGACTATGGTAGTTGCCAAGAGAAATCGTGAAATATTCCTTATAGATCTTTTATTTCACTTGATTCTGTATTATGTAATTATTGTTGGAAAACATCCAAGGTAATGATGATTTCAATGTCATAAAATGAGTAACCGGAAGGGCAATAGCTCCCAATTAAGATTGGAAGAGTAATAAGAATGGAAAGAATATGAAGACCCTGCCAGCTAAGAATTCGATTTTGAGAAGCAAGTAGTGAAACTTTTCTTACAAATGTCAGCAATTACCTTCAGTTCCAATATGCTATTTCTTTTTATTTCTTTTATTAATTTAATTCACATTTTTTATGAAAAATCTGTTTTGCCTAGAACTTCCTGTAGAATAACAGTATAGGACACTTTCGGCCTGGACTATTCCATGCAGTATATTTTTACAATTAATTCTCTAACCACATATGTGTATCTATTACAGCTCATAATCCCTTCCTTACTTCTAAGACATGGAGATAGCTGCAAGTATAGTCCTCAACGCCCTCCACACTTCTATTCACGGTCTTCATGTCTTAATAAATAATAAATTCCCATGTGTTTGGTTCCAACCTTCATATTCACTCTCCCAAATTATCTCGATTTCTCTTGCATGTTATTGTTTTTAAAGAATTTATGACTAGCTGATTTTTTTCCTGAAGGACATTTTCCTTGATCTTGTCTGTTGTGAAAGAACAGTTTGTATGTATCACAATATGCCATATTCACAATGTTGTTGTTGTTGTTAAGTGCTGTGGAGTCAGTTCCAACTCACAGCAACCCTGTACAGGGTTTCCAAGGCTGTAATCTTTACAGGAGCAAAAAGCCTCTTCTTTTATATTATAATAATTTGTTAACAAATAATTGAATGTGAAAAATATGCCTAAGTTGATGATTACATGTCAAATGGCACCTGCTGATAAACCATTCACAAGATTATACAAAAGGAAAACACAATTTTGGGTAGTCACAATATTTCAAGTTCAGACAGTTATTATATGTTAAAATGATCTAATTTTGACATAGCGTAATCTTTTTACTCCCAATGTGGAATTCAAGCTAACAAAATTGTTACCATGGTAGTACAATAACCATAAACTAATTTGCAATAGTTAAATGGCCAAAAAGGAAATGAAGAAGTACTAATGATCATTTATAAGACATACTTTCCAATGCAGATAAATGAGTTATGAGCTCAAATTATAATGAGAATATTGAGTTGGTATGTACATAATTTCTAGAATGAGACATATATAAATGTCCCTAGCTGATAAGACACCTGTTAATAAAAATAAATAAATAATTAACCTATTTTTATATTCCTTCCAGACTAGCACATTTTTTTTGCTATATTTATTAATGCTTTCAATTAAAGTCAGTGGAAAATAGTTTCTCAGGAAATATCCTACTTTTAAGAAAGATTTGAGTAAGGATGCTTTGCTCTTTCTAACAGTTATTTTATAAGTTTAAAATTGGAAGAGCTTCACATTTCCTTATGTTGTATGTCAACTGGAGGAGACACAAGGAAGGAAGGAAGGAAACTGATTTCCATGAATCTGTCCCACAGCTATTACAGCACATAATTTTTTATCATCCCCACAATTCCTAGGTAGAACATGGCAAAAAATTCATAAATATGAGTGGAATGTAATACAGAAAATATAATTGGACAAATGCTTTCTCCTCTGCCAAACAGAATTCTGGGAAATTACAGTTGTGTAAATTGTTTCAGAAAATGTTACGAAGGCATTGATTATATTCTGTTACTGCCACTTTATAGGGATAATAATATCCCCCATTTTGTATGTAATAATAATTTTAAAAAAAGACTTGGGAACTGTTTTGTTAATAAATTTTACATAATAATGAAACACACAAAACCTCATAGCTTTGGTGATAAACTTTCTTCAAAAACTTGTCTTGAGAAATGAGAAACAATACATAAATAGAAATGTTTCAAGTATCTTGGATTCAAATCCAAACTTTAAAGAAATAGAACTGACTCTACATGAAAGCATGACAGCTCCCCATGATAAGCACAAGACTGAAATCACAATACAGGAAGCGGATTGGCTTCTGCTATTTGACACAGTCACGGCAGAAGGAGAAACATCATACAAAGCACATGTATCTCAGAAGCTGACCTCTATCTCCTTTCTAGGATAATTCTGAATTCACTTGTAAAAATATATAATATTGCCATATTCACAACTTTTGCAATAAGCCTTGTAAACCTTAGGGAGAAACTGCTCTAGCAACAATTGTTTTCAGATTGAATTCAATGGGAATTGTATGGGCCACTCTCGTTCACAGAAAACTCAAGTACAAAGTAACAGCATTTATGAGATCACAAAAGCAGATAACAAACTAAAGTGAAGCTGACCAACCCCTATAGACCTTGCCACAATCAATTACTAGCCAGAACCCACAACCCGCCACTAGTACATACAGTCACCTATGTAAATAGGTAGAAAATAGTGAACATAAGTGAAAGGTGGTCAAACTTTAATAATCTGGCTTCCGGAAAAAGATGGCGGATCGGGTGGAAGTGTAGCGATGAGCTCTGCCGAGAACAACACAGACTACAGGACCAAGAAGGCTCAGGGAATGGCCCCAGTATTCTGAACCACATATAAAGGAATATTTAGAAGGTTGGAAGACTTACAGCTGGGGAGTTTGTGGCAGAAGCAAGAAATCCGTTGCTTCCTGGTTCGGGATGCTCAGCTGCTCCAGGAGCCACCATTTTGTGTGGGGCCAAGTGGAGAAAGGATCAGAGCAGCCACGGATGCCTGACAGAGCCGCAGAGATAGAGGTGTGGACATTCTTTTTTTCCTTTTTTTTTTGGGTATCTTTTCATTGGTCCCTTGCTGTCTGCGTACCTCCATTCTGGTGACTATAGGGGTGGCTGAGCTGACAGATACTCCAGCCCCACCCTCGGAGGGTTCTACTACGCATGTGCATAGATCTTCTCGAAATTTAAAGAGACAGTACCCACTTAAAACCAAACGGCCGACAGATACTCAGCCCAAGAGCAAGCCTTGAACTTTTCTTGTTTGCTTTTTGTTCCTATGTTTTTTAACACATGAAAGAGAAGGAGAGGGCTATAAGGAG
>NW_006408611.1:8825677-8834555 GCF_000296735.1 Chrysochloris asiatica
GTGCTGAAGACCTAGGCAGTACGGGGGGAAGGATTGCATGGAGGGGATTGTAACCATGGCAATGAGAGACAATATACGATAGAATGAATGTAAAACTAATGTTCTCCCATGTAAACTATCACATAATTCACAATAAAACATTAAAAAAAAACAAATGTAATAATCTACATTTCCTGCAGCAATTAGCCAGGTTGGACCTTATGACTCACAGACTCAAAAGAAGGAAAACATAAGAACGTTGTGGTTAAGCAAAAACAAAATAATTAAGTAGGTGTTAGTAATACTTTTACTATGAAAATACTAGTGCAGTATATAGGATAGAAGATTGATCATCACCTAGTAGAAACAATAAAGTAGTGTAAGCATTGATGGTTAATAGAAACTTATATTACTAAGAAGATGTAATCAGGGGTTTGATAAGTGGAAATGATTTGTGTAAGGTTTAACTTGATCTTTCAGTGAGAATAAGAAGAAACAATTTATCACTTATGTAGAAGAGGAGATGATGTCAAAAGGAAAATGTTCTATCGTTGAAAAATGAACAGGATATGGAAAGGTCAGTTTAGACATTACAGAAATACTTTTGTTAAGGTTGTATAATCACAGGGTAAAAGGAATGTTGTGATTAAAACTGTGTAATACTTCAAGGAAAAATCAAAGTATCAAATCATTATGTACTGTGTAATTTTAAATATAAAAATAAAGACTTGCTAAGCCAGGGCGGAGAGAGAGAAGAGAGAAAAAAAGAGAGAGAGAGCTCCATCAGCCAACTAAGCAGAGGCTTCTCGAATGCTTTCATTTTTGCCGACTCCGTGTCTCCTCTCGTGTCCCGCAACCCTGTGAGAGCTGGACTCCCGCACCACAAGGTCCACAGTTCAAGTCTGACAGTCACTCTGCAGTAGAAAGATGAGGCATTTTGTTCCTGTGAAGATTTAAAGTGTCAGAAACCCTATACAAGTAACTAAGAGTCCTCAAACCAATTCATTGACACTTAACAATGATAAGAACTGGGCACGGAAATTCTATACTCTATTCAAATTTCACATTCTACTCTAAGTGGAAAACTGAAAAGAAATGGTGCAGTAAAAGACATTATTTTAGAATGATCTACCATGAATCTATTAGTTAAGAACAAAAAAAATGTTCCTGTGTCTGTTACCACTATGTTTAATATGGAAATAGCATCAACTTTGTTGTTAGGTTCCATGAAGTCTGTACTGACTGCATATCATCATTCAAAACAAGGCCAGATGAAGACTGTGGAACAGACCATTTATTGCTCACATTGCTGAAAATGAAGAAAATTAATACAAGTTCTTGAGAGTCAAAATATGACCTTGAAAATATTCCACCTGAATTTAGAGAACAACTGAAGAACAGATTTGAAGCATTAGACACTAAAAATTGAATACCAGAAGACTTGTGGGATGACATTAACAACATCACACAGGAAAAAAGTAAAAGGTCATTAAGAAGACAAAAGAGAAGGGAAATACCAAAATGGATGTCTAAAACTTGCTCTCCGGCGTAGAAATGCTAAAGCAAAAGGAAGAAGAGAGGATATACAGAGCTGAACAGATAATTTCAAAAGTCAGCTCAAGAAGACAAAGTTAAATATTATAACAAAATGTGCAAAGACCTGGAGTTAGAAAATCAAAAGGGAAGAACATGCTCAGCATTTCTCAAGCTGAGGGAACTTAAGAAAACATTCAAAACTTGACTTGCAGTATTGAAGGATTCTATGAGGAAAATACTGAATGAAGAAGAAAGCATCAAAGAAAATGGAAGAAATAAACAGTCCTTATACCAAAAACAAATGGTTGATATTCAAACATTTGAAGACATAGCATATGATCAAGAGTCAATGATCCTGAAAGAAGAAGTCCAAGGTACTCTGAAGTCATTGGCAAAGAACAGGAAATGGGATTTGGTGGGATACCAATTGAAATCTCTTAACAAAGTGAAGCAGCACTTGAGGCACTCACTCATCTCTGCCAATAAATTTGGAAGACAGCTACCTGGCAAACTGGCTGGAAGACATCCTTATTTGTGCCTATTCCAAAGAGAAGTGACCCAGTGGAATGCAAAAATCATCAGACAATATCACTGCTTTCCCATGCAAGTAAAGTTTTACTAAAGGTAATACAGAAATGGCTGCAAACACACTTTGACAGAGGACTTCCAGAGGATCAAACCAGTTTCAGAAGAGGATGTGGAATGAGGGCTATCATTGCTGATGTCAGATGGATTGTGGCTGAAAGCAGAGAATATCAGAAAGAGTTTACTTGTGCTTTATTGACTATGCAAATGCTTTTGATTTTGTGGATCATGACAAGCTATGGACAACACTGCAAAGTATGAGTATTCTGGAACACTTAATTGTGCTCATGAGGAATGTATACATAGACCAAAAGGCAGTTGTTTGAACAGAACAAGGGAACAACAGATGGTTTAAAATCAGGAAAGGTGAGCACCAGGGTTATATTCTTTCACCATACTTACTCATCCTGTATGCTGAACAAATAATTAGACAAGCTGGATTATATGAAAACAAAAACAAAAACATAGCACCAGGATTGGAGGAAGATTCATTAACAACCTACAATATGCAGATGATACAACCATGCTTGCTGAAAGTTAAGAGGACTTAAGATACTTACTGATGAAGATCAGAGACCATAACCCTCAGTATGGGTTACACCTCAATGTAAAGAAAAAAAAAAAATTTCTCACCACTGGACCAATAAATAGCATCCATGTAAATGGAGAATAGATTGAAGTTGTCAATGACTTCATTTTGCTTGGATCAACTATTACCACTCATGGAAGCAGCAGTCAAGAAATCAAACAATGTTTTGCACTGGGCAAATTGGCTGCACAAGACCACTTTAAAGTGTTGAAGAGCAAAGATGACAGTTTGAGCACTAAGGTGCACCTGATGCAAGCCATGATATTTTCAACAACCTCATATGCATGCAAAAATTGAATAGTGAATAAGGAAGACCATAGCATAATTGATTTATTTGAGTTATGTTGTTTGAAGAGAATATTGAAAGTACCACTGACTGTCAAAAGAACAAATAGATCTGTGTTGGAAGAAATTTAGCCACAATGCTCCTCGGAAGCCAGGATGGCCAGACTTTGCCTTTCATACTTCAGACATATTGTCAGGAGGGACCTGTCACTAGAGAAGCATACCATATCTGATAACGTGGAGGGTCAGAAAAGAAAGAAGATCCCCAAACAGATGGATTGGCACAGTAGCAGCATAAATGGGCTCAAACGTAGCAACATTTCTGAGGCTGGCCCAGGATCAGACAGTGTTTCGTTCTGTTGTGCATAGTGTCATTATAAGTCGGTACCAACTTGATAGCACCTAACAGAAACAACAGCAAAGAATGTTGTGAGGAAGGACATGAACTAATGTAAATGATTAGGATTTTTGAAAAGGAGGTCGAGCAAAATTTCAGAATTTTTTTCTAGATAAAATCCTCAAGTAGACATGGATATCTGCAGAGAATGCCCACCATATGAGCAAATTCAAGTAATCACCAAACATTTAAAAACAACAAAAAAATTTTTTGTTTCACAATTTCTTTCTGGCCAGAATCATATTCTATAAAGCACAACCAATAGAAATTGGATTCATTCTTTTAGAATGTTGACATCTACCCTGTTGTTGTTGTTAGGTGCCAATGAGTCGGTACCGACTCATAGTGACCTTATGCACAGCAGAACGAAACACTACCCGATCCTGGGCCAATTATTTCCACGCTTTAGCCCTTTAATGCTGCCACTTGGCCAATCCATCTTGTTGGGGGTCTTCCTCTTTTTCTCTAATCCTCCACCTTACCTATGATTTCCTTCTCCAGTGAATGGTCCCTCCTGACAATATGTCTGAAGTATGAGAGCCAAAATTTAGCCATCTTGGCTTCCAAGGAGCACTCTGGCTGCACTTCTTCCAACATAGAACTATTGGTTCTTATGGCAGCCCATGGCACGTGTGCGTCATGACAAGCTATTGTCAACATTGTATGAATATTCTCAGACAAGTTTCTGGATTTTCCAAACTGTTGTATCAACGACATGTAATAACTTGTGTAATATTCTAACATAGATCCTAGACCACAATACGTACGCAATATGCACTGGTAGAGAAGTTTTGCCAACTAGAGAGTGTGAATGTTCTGAAGAAGGGTCAAGCAGATCCCTGGGTGAAGAATATCCCTGTATGTGTAAGAACAGCCCATTCTCCTGCCCAAATCCTTATCCCAGGATGGAGACATCAGCTCAGGCGATAAGAGATGGACATATATCAGAAGGCATTGGCACCACCACAACAAAAAACTTCAAACTAGTAAGAGGCAGAGCAAGGAAACATAACTGGAGAAGCCAAGAGAAGAAACTGGCAACTACTGAGCAGACAAATATCAGCTGGGCTATTTGAGAAGGGTGTACTAAATGTTGTGACTCACATGGGGCTGCAGGAACACTGGAATCAGGTGAGACCACGAACAGTCTGAGCAGCAGCAGAAATATAGCTGAAAGTAAGAAGCCAGACGAGGTGCAGCTGGGTCTGTCCAAAGCACAACAGGTATGCCAGCCAAGCCTGTGTATACTCCATGTCCTCAGAGAGGTTATGCTGTGAGATACAGGAATCCAATATGATTGTCCTAAGAACTGATTGTTGAGAACTAATCAAGTATTGAAAGTGGCCAGAGAAATTAATGTGTAGGCCCAGTAATGTGAGAGTCAACCTAGATTCGTCACCATAAAACTCTTACTCAAGCAATGTTCGATGTACACTTTTCATGTACTTGTATACTTTCCATGTACTTATATACTTTCCATGTACTAACACTCTGGGAGCAACTTGTATCCTGGTTCTGACCAGATGAACATGCCATTACTAGTGAACACCCTGGTATGTACCACGATAATAAATTTGTATAATTTAAATGATTCAGGACTGAGCAGTGTTTCCTTCTGTTGTGCACACTGTGACTCAGAACCAACTTGATGGTACCTAAAAGCTAGCAACAAAAGACGAAGGAATATATCACAGATAGGGTGCTTTTGCACTGCACCAAGAAATACCTGGTGCCTCCAGAAGCTGACAGACAGGAAGAATCTTCCCCTAGAGCTTTCTGAGAGAGGTGGACTCTATCAGTGCTGAATGTGAACTTTTAGCCTCCAGTACCATGAGAAAACAAACTTCCATTGTTTAAACCACCCACTTTGTGGGACTTTGCTAAAGCAGCTGTAGGGATCTAGTTCTTACACTTACTTTTATCCTTTCTACCTACACCATATCTCTACTCCTATAAATCAATATCACTCTTAGATTGAGAATGATAGTCTATCTATATATAAGTGAAAGGGGCCCTAGCAATGCTGTAGGATACGCATTGGGCTGTTAACTACTAGGTCAGTGGTTCAAACCCATCAGCTTTTAGAAAAGACAAATATATCATTTGATGACATTATCTCCTTGCGTCTCAATATTCTTTGTCCCTCTGTCAAGAAACTTTCATATTCCTTATTTTAAAATGTTTTAGGCTGAGCTGTAAGCCACAAAAGCATGGCTGTATTTTCACTTCTTCATCACAAGTCAATCTTTCTCCTCACAGAGCTGTTTTCAGGGGACAAAGCATGTGAAAGTCCAATGGAGCAAGATCAGGACTATAGGGAGGATGATTTAACATCACAAATCAAAGTTTTTGCCGCACGTCAACAGTGTGGGCAGAGGTTTGCTGATATGCACTGTCATGTAAAATCTCAGTGCTCTTGGATAGCAGTCTTCTGCATTTAATCCGAAGTTAGGCTTCAACTCTTCAGTGAGCATCTCACTTTAACAAGCACTGTTGATTGTTGAGCATTCCAATACTGGCCCTTGAGAATCCCCAAAACGGTAAGCATTACTTTTCCAACTAATGGTTGACTTCTGACTTTTTCATGGTTAGCAATTGAGACTGTTTCCATTCCATATGCTGCCATTTACTCTCAGATTCCTGGTGATGTCTCGTCATCAGCAGCAATTTAAAAAACAAAAACAAAAAACTTTGACCTTCCTTTGAGTATTGATCCAAACTGTGTTTGCAGATGCCCAAACGCTTCTGTTTATACTCTCCTGTGAGTTGTTTCAGTACCCACCTCGCACAAAGTTTTTGAAACTGAAGTTTGTCATAGATTCTTTCATAGGCAAAGCCATGGCTGATTTGCAAACGATTTGCCACACGATCCACTGTCACCCATTTATGAGGTCAGTTTGAACTGCAAGGTCGGCTGTTCAAACTCACCAGCTGCTCCTCGGAAATGATATTCATGATCACTATAAGTCACATTGACTAGAACTTGAAAACACCAGAAACATATATATATATATATATGTTGTTGTTGTTGTTATTTGCCGTGGAGTCGGTTCTGACTCATAGCGACCCTGCACAGGGTTTCCGAGGCTGTTCATCTTTATGGGAGCAGAATGCCTCATTTTTCTCCAGCGAAGCAGCTGGTAGTTTCGAACTGCTGACCTTGTGGTTCGCAGCCCGATTTGTAACCACTACGCTATACCAGAAACATATATACATATATGCAAATATATAGCTAGTTTTACAAATATTTACACATAATACTTGTAAAACTATTTATCTCAATATTTGCATATATATATATTGTTGTTGTTATGTGTCACAGTGACCCTATACAGGGTTTCTGAGGCTGTACATCTTTAAGGGAGCAGAACACCTCATCTTTCTCCCATGGAACAGCTGGTAGTTTCGAACTGTTGACCCTGAGGTTCACAGCCCAATTTGTAACCACTACGCTACCAGAGCTCCTTATATATGTATATAAGAGAGAGAGAGAGAGAGAGTGTCCTGGTGTAGTGCTATAGGATAAACTATGGACTGCTAGCCACTATGTCAATGGTTCGTACCCATCAGACATCCTTAGAAACCACATTCAGGGTTGGTTTTAGTCGTCACTGACTCAACAGCACTTAATGACAACATTGTACTGACAGAAACTAAATCATGAATCCCTGTTGTGCTTTGCCGGTTTAAATCTAGCTTAATTTTCCAGATTGCAAACCATATGCATCCCACAGTCACATTACTGAAGCAGCAAAACAACCCTCTTCTCAATATTTGAATTGATATTCTCAAGAGACAGATGCAGATGCACAAAATACCCTTGAACATTTTGCATTAGGATCTGTGATTAAGATAAAATATACAAAGTACAATTTGGTTTGGCATTACCTTGTGGCAAAACATTTAAAGAAATTGTGGCTTTGTCAGTGTTGTCATTTTTCTGGACACTGGCATTATATTACCCTTACTAAGTGGGCTTTTAAATATCCTGCTGAAGACAGACTATGCAAATGAATTCCCATTTGCTTCTGTAGTCAGAGCAGAAGTAGGAGTTAATGGAAGGCCCAAAGTTCAAAAAGGTATGGTCTTTGCTTTTTATTGTATGATTTTTAGAAATACTATGAGTTGAGATATTATAATGCAATCTTATTTTAAGAATAACTGGGTGATATAGGCATTCTTACCTAGAAGTCCTGGTATGATGCTGGAAGATAAGCACTGGACCACAATGTTGATTTGAATTGTTACATTGGTGTTTCAAACTAACCAGCCACTCCTGAGAAACCCTGAGTCTAAAACAACTCAACTGCAACAGCAACCCATTAATTAAGAGAAAAATATTTTAATCAGTCATTTTTGATGCTTAATTTTTAATATTCTAAACAACTTGTTTCTTATTGATGGGGGTGTTTGTACGCATGGATGTCTGTGAACTGACAGTGAGATACTGGGCATGGGAAACTTAGAATGAGAAAGGGAGTAAGGGAGATTAGCATAGAGCTAGGATGCTTCACCAAAGGAGACAACACTTTTATTTCACCTTGAGATCAGAGAAGGAGAGAAATGGAATCTAACATAATTGCATATAGGTAAGACATGACTCGTGCAAATAATATAATGGCTTCAATCAGAAATCTTAAGGATGTCAGAATGTTGTTGTTGTTGTTAAGTGTTATTAAGTCAGTTCTGACCCATAGCGACCCTGTTTAGAGTTTCAAGGAGCAGCTGGTGAGCCTGAACTGCCGACCTTGCAGTTCAAATGGTTTTGCAGTCTGACGCATTAACCCACAGCACCACACCAGGGCTCCATGTCAGAATGAGACTATAAAAAAGAGTTCGAATAGAAATATTAAACATTAGAAAATTAGACCGAATTGCTATAGAAAATAAAGAGATAGAACTCAAGTCTTTGGTCAGTGTATAATCTTATGCTTGAGTCTAAAGTGGTGAATAAATTTTATAGAGATAGAAAATAAAACTGATGGAGGTAGTATGACATAGCCAAAGTCTCAAAACTCCAGAGGCAAAGTGTTGTTAGTTGCCAACTATTTGATTCTGACTCAAAATGACCCCAGGGGTACAGAGTACCACTGCCTCATAGTTTTCAAGGATGTGACCCTTGAGAACAGATCACCAGGTCTGTCTTCTGAGGCACCAATATGACTGTTTCACATGCCTTTTCATTAGTGATTTAACACTTACCTTTTTGTGCCAACCAAGGATATTATACGTAAACTAGAAGAAATCAAATTGAGAGCATCTTCATGTTGTTAGAAATGCTCGTATCTATTTACAACTGTGCCGAAGAATTTAGGAATAGAGTACAAGATAGTACAAGAATAGTATAAAACAGGACTGAAATATTGCTAACTCAGTGGCAATAGGACCCAAAGGTACAATAGGAATAAAACAAGAATCAAGTAATTGTGACTTTCTTACCAGTTATTTTCTTTTCCCCAATGAAGCAGTCCAGGGGTTTCAGGTAGAACGGGTCCTCAGGTTTCCCT
>NW_006408611.1:8834880-8836551 GCF_000296735.1 Chrysochloris asiatica
TGGTCTTTTAAGAGGACAGTTATGGCCTGAGATTTCTCGTGCTCCCAGCTGTTAAATACCTCGATGGTGATGTCTACCAGTTGGGATGGATTCATGCCAATTGCCCTGTCAAATGTCTGCCATTTCTTTCTAAAATCCTGTGTGCTTTAGGAAATAAAAATCATGTTAAAACAGATATTTGTTGAGTTCTCAGGATCAAGGTGTGCACTTACAGTAAACTTGGTAGATTCATTTAAAGAATTCAGAGGGGTCCTCAGTTGGCTTCTGCTGAATTCCTTGTACTATGTTCAAGTTGCTTTTTGTTTTGGTATTTGTTTGTTTGTTTGTTTAGGAATTCCCTTTTTCAGACCTCTGAGAATGCAACTTTAATAGTGCTCCAGTGTAGCAGAGTGGCTATGAATTGGAATGCAAACTGCAAGGTCAACAGTTCGAAACCACCAGCTGTTCCGCAGGAGAATGACAAGGCCCTCCACTCCAGCAAAGATTTACAGCCTCAGAAACCCTGCACAGGGTTGCCATGAGTCGGAACCACTCCATGGCACACAACCGTCACCACCACCAGTCGTGCCAGGCCCATCTAGATTTTAATTTGTGTCAGCTAGAGGAATTGCTGTACTGGGGGCAAGTGTCCTGTTCAGGGTTTTGTTTTTTTTTTTTTTTTTTTTGGATGTATGCTGTTTCATCCCATGCCTTATCTTAGACCAACCTTTTTCATCCCTGGTCAGGAGCATCGTTAACAGAGCCTGAATATCTGCCCAATTAGGATGATGGGTAGCAAAATAGTGGTTTTTAAATTTGTTATTTTGGTTAGGTCATCCTAGTGTGGCACTGTGCATTAATGCACTGGACCACCAAGTCTGTCTGAACCACAAGGTCAGCGGTTCAAGTCCAACAACCACTTTTCAAAAATCTCACATAGGGTCACCATGAGTCAGAAACCAGCTGGCAGCCCTGAACAACAACATCTCAATAAGAAGGATTTGAATTTTTCCTATTTAACATGTCCAAGATAGAGAAAGATGTGCTCAGTAATATCCTGAGGCTTTCTCTTCCATATTTAATTCTGTGGGCATCTGCAGAAGGGGTATTGCCTTGCCTCTGTTCTGGGTAGCCCTATACCAAAATGGGTCCCTAGAAGGGGATGGTATAGAGAAATCATTTCCAAACTGCTTTCCTCAGCGGCTGAATATGGCCAGGCAGGTTCTCTAGGTCAAGTTATAATTTTCTGTAATGGCAGCTGCTGGGGTTGTAATAAGACAAGGTTACAATTCAAAGCTGTATTTCACAAAAAGTAACCATTTATATCTCTTGGTATATTCATGAACAAGCCTGCTTAGAAGTGTTTTTTACCTAATAATCATCTGTATTCATTTTTCCTCTGCCTGGCTTTCATATTAGGGTTATAAGTGTATTATAGTACATATACATGATGTAACTTACATACTCCTGGAATTCCAGGTTGTTTTCAGTTTCTTAAATATAAATACAGGACAAAAACATAGTAATTTTACAAACAAATAGATAATCTGACAGTGGTTTAATAATTCAAGCTGTAAGATGGTATAATAATTTTAATGATCCATACCAGCCGCTCCGCGGGAGAAAGATGAGGCTTTCTACTCCCGTAAAGATTTACACCCTCAGAAACCCTGTACAGGGTCGCTATGGGTC
>NW_006408611.1:8837301-8838570 GCF_000296735.1 Chrysochloris asiatica
CACCTGACAACAACAACAACAACTTTCTGTCTACCATGCCCTGGTGTGGTGCTGTGGGCCAATGCGTCAGATTGCAAAGTCATCTGAACCACAAGGCCGGCAGTTTAAGCCCACCAGCCGCTCCTAGGAAACCCCACACAGGGTCGCCATGGATTGGAATTGACTCGATGGCACTTCATAACAACAACAAACCATGTCCTGTTGTATACACCTAGAATAAAGCAAAAGGGGATGTCAAAGTGAAGGCCTAAGTGAATGCAGGAGACACAAGGCCAAAGACTCCCAAGATAAGACTCAACAGACAGATCCAGACTTAGCTGCTTCTCTAGTGAGAATTTTCAAGCCTATCTTAGCTTTGGAAAGTTTTGAACCAGGGTCCATGCCAGCCAGCAGAGAGAGCTGTCTCCTTAGGCAGTATGAGATTAGCTACCAGCCTGGTATCTGGGTGGGCGTGCATATCTTTTCAAAGGCAAATGTCTCAACTCAGGTTCTGGCTCAAGATAGCACCTCAAAGTTCTAATGAATCCAATCAAGTGTAGGCCAAAGGCCAGCTTACAAACTTTCCATAATCATAATAATATTCTTATTACACATTTTACAATAATAAACAGAAGTCAATACCATAAGGTGATCAAACACATTAACCTTTAAAACACTTAAGTTTCCTCCACCCTGGACTATCCCCATTCACATGCATACGGATTTGGGCCAGTTCTGGGTGGGCCTGCATCTTTTCAAATGCAAATGTCTCAACTCAGGTTCTAGCCCAAGATACCACCTCAAAGTTCTAATGAGTCCAATCAAGTATAGGCCAAAGGCCAGCTTACAAACTTTATGTAATCATAATTCTCATTCCCCCCTTTTTAAAATTTAAATCCGTCTATATACATCCCAAGGCTGGGGCTTCCCATGAGAATTCCCATTGTATTCAAGAATATGCAGTGCCCTAGGGCCCACTCAGATTCCTTAGCCAGAGCTGTGGAACCCTACAGACCTGGTGAGATAAACTGCATTTGGTAACATTCACACTTGCATTCAACCAGTCACACAGATTTTATGGCAGTTCCATCCCCCATTTTGGGGAGTCCCTGACTAAGGCCTCTAGGTAAGGCCTTGGAAGGGGATCAGGTCCACCCACTACTGTCTATAGGGACAGGCCTGACTGGGTTTTAACCCGTGCACCGGGACATACCTTTTCCAGAAGTTTTGGCTGGTTTCTCTGGTTCTGCCTCTTGTTTTGAGTCCAGTCTGGAGAGGTGGGTGAGGCAG
>NW_006408611.1:8839610-8866174 GCF_000296735.1 Chrysochloris asiatica
TCTTTGAAGAAAAGATAGAGAGGGTAAAGTGCTGGCATCTTCTTTTTGTGTGTGTATGAAGAAGAGTTCCAGGAATCTTCCTAATCCTTTGTGGTGTCAAATAATCACAAACTAGTTTTGCCTTCCCTACAACTCTCTATCAGCTCTTAAGGTCTTCCAAGAGGCTCTAACAATCTGGCCTAAAACTACATGGACCACTCTTTCTTTTCCCTCATTTCCTAGGATCCCTTTATTATTTTGTTCTATAAACTTCTGAGATTGGTGAGACCCAGCATTTGTAAATGTCTTAACAGATGTTTTTCACAGAGGAAACATTTGTCTTGTTGTTTTTATGTGTTTGAAATTTTTACTGGTCATTCTTCCTTTAGCCAGTCCCCAGGCAGCTTGGTCCACAGATTGAATTTGAGAAAGAGAAAATAACTTAGTGGTTTTTGCCCTTAGCAAAGTCTGTGATTGTCTGAGCTGCCTCTAATGTCGTGCCAATCAAGGTTCATACTGTTTTTCTGGAAAAGTCAGTTGCTCTGGGAACTTGAAAAACTTAAAGCAGAGTAGTTGAAATGAGAATAACCCAGTATGGCATCATAAAAGGAAAACATGGGTTTATTGGATAAAGGACATAACTTAGTATTTCATAATATAATTATTTGTCATTGTTGTGGGTGGTCAAACATTTAAGTGGGTTTTTAAAAATAATATATAATGCAATTCTAAAATTCATGCTGTTCAAGTACCCATTGCATTGTATCTTTTTTCTATAGTCTGTACCTTAAGTATTTCTAAACTAACAAATACTAGCTGATTTTATGTCTATACTTATTCAAAAAGTGTATACAAGCATCATTGTATGTTAGAAAGTTAGAACATGTCAGTATGGTTCATCAGACATGTGATATCTTTGTCCTTTTATAAATAGATCTAAGAATTTTCTTACAATTGAACACAACTATATAAAATAAAACTTGATAAAAAATCTGCTGAGAGTAGTTGACAAACATCTGAACCAATGTCTTTGTGTATTTACAAATATCTCTGCTATGGAGTTATACTTTGGGCTTTACTGTTCTATGAATTGTTACTAATGCCTGGCAATACTTACATTATTTTTTAATATTTCAAAATATTATAAATCATAACATATCAAATGCACATGTATATATTGTACAAATTAGAAGAGAAAAAAATACCAATACATTTGAAAGTCCTCCTAACTGTATTTTGTCTCTCCCAGAGGTAGTAGTTGTCCTTTTAGTGACTTTTATTCAGATGCATCTTATTACATTACTTTCTTTACAATAAAATAGCTTTATTGAGATATGATCTACATGCCTTACAATTTACTCATTTAAAGTGTAAATTAACTGGTTTTTATTATATTCACAACTGCACGTCCATAACCACAACTTTAGAAAAATGTTGTTACCCCAAAATGTTAGCCTTCAGTCCCCACTCACATCTCCACGGCCATAGACAACCACTAAGCTACTTTTTTTTCTTTCCTCTTTTTTTACCACTTGTCTGTCAGTTGGTTGTACTGTAGTGACCAGCATGTTGCTACAATGCTGGAAGGGTCACCTACTGTGGACAGGTTTCAAATGAGCTTCCAGACTAAGACAGACTAGGAAGAAAGAGAGGTAAACTACTTCTGAACGTTTAGCCACTTAACCTTTTGAGTAACAGTGGAACACTGTCAAATAGAAACAGAATATTGAATGTTATAACATCCTGAACAACACCATAATACTGTAAAATATCATGCCTAAAGGTAAGTCTATCAGGTTGTTGTTATTAGGTGCCATTGCATCAGTACCAACTCATAGCTACCCTATGCACAGCAGAACGAAACATTGCCTGATCCTGGGCCAACCTCACTAATGTTTCCACACTTGAGTCCATAGATGCTGCTACTTGGCCAAGACATCTTGTTGCGGGTCTTCCTCTATTTCTCTGACCCTCCACCTTACCAAACATGATAGCCTTCTCCAGCAACTGGTCTCTCCTGACAATATGTCTGATGTATAAGAGATGAAGTTTGGCCATCCTGCCCTCCAAGGAGCACTGTGGCTGTACTTCTTCCAACACAGATCTGTTTGTTCTTTTAGCAGCCCATGGCACTTTCAATATTCTCCTCCAACACCATAACTCAAATGCATCAATTCTTCTACTATCAGGTTGGAAGGCACTAAAATTATAACTGGGAAAGAGCTGCCACCTAAAAGAAGAAATGACCACAATGATGCAAATGAAGTAAAATTTTAGGGATGTTCAGTTGCTGATGGGCACAATTAAAATCAGTAGAAGCAGTTATAAACATCCATTGATAATTGTGACATGGAATATATGAAAGTAGGAAAATCAGAAGTTGTAAAAAATGAAAGGGAGCACATATATTCTAGGCATTAGTGAGTTGACATAGACAGGTATTGGTCATTTGAATCTGAAAAATATTTGGTCTACATTGCCAGGGATGACAAATTGAAGAGGAAAAGCATCACATTCACCTTAACAAGAACATTTCAATATCTGTCTTGAAGTATAATGCTCTCTGTGGTAGGTTAATATCCATAACCTACAAAGAAGACCAGTTAATTTCATTATTATTCAAATTTACACACCAACCACTAAAGCTAGTGTTGATGAAATTGAAGAATCATACCAACTTCTTCAGTCTGAAATTACTCAAACATGCAATCAAGATGTATTGATAATTACTGGTGATTGGAATGCAAAGATTGGAAATGGTCAGTAGTTGAAAAATAGACGTTGGTAATAGAAATGGTGCTAGGGCTCACATGATACAATTTGCAAGACCAATGATTTATGCTTTGCAAATATCTTATTTAAACAACATTAAAGGACAACATGCATATAAACCTCATTAGAATGAATATACAGAAATCAAACTGACTACATTTGTAGGAAAAGATGGTGGTAAAGCTCAATACAAGACCAAAACAAGGCCAGCAACAGTCTATGGAATATTCCATCAATTGCTTGTATGCAACATTAGGCTGAAGCTGAAGAATTTAAAATACTTCCATGAGAGACAATATATGACTTTAAACTTATACCACATAAACTTACAGATCATCTCAAGAACAGATTTGATGACTTAGACACTAATGACTAAAGACCACAAGAGTTGTGTGATGACATTAAAAATAACAGAATCAGCAGGAAAAATCCAAACCAAAAATGTCAGTTTGATTGTCTACTACAAGAACACACAAGTTGTTTACCGTCAAGGCAAGTAAGTCACTTCAGGACAAACCACCCTCCAAGATTGAAACTCAAAGGAAACACATGAGCCAGCATGTAAGCTTGCTGGTGACCATGTTGGTCTACTGGTGAGTGGAAGACGGGGAAAGGCAGCAGTGAAGAAATGGGCTGAGTTCAACCATGTTCTATAGACTCCCATTGACCTGGAGATGAAAGAGAGAAGAGGAAGGGCTGGTTGGTTCGAAGTGTGGTGAGACCTGGAACTGTGGTGAGACCTAGGGGCTCCTGAGCCCATGGACAAGGAAATAGCCATGGAGGGAATGGAAGCAAATACTGTTGAATGATGATGCATGGAGGAGATTGTAATCATTACATTGAAATGATGGTGTAAAGCTGATGTTCTTCCATGTAAACTAATACTCAGTTCACAGTGAAAACTTAAAAAAAAAAAAAAAAACATAGAAGAAGAAAGGAAAGGGTCATTAAGAATATAAGGAAGGAAAACAAACAAACAAGCAAAAATTAATGTCAAAATTGACTATAAGTTGTGCTCCTCATTCTAGAGATCCAAAGCACATGGAAGAAATGAAGAAGTAAAACAGATGAAGAGAAACTTTCAAAGGGCAACTCAAGACGACAAAGTCAGTATTACAGTGAAATGTGCTAAGACCTAGAGACAGAAAACCAAAAGGGATGCATATGCTCACCATTTCTCAAATTGAAAGAATTGGAGAAAAAATTCAATCATATTAAATGATTCTATGGGCAAAATGGAATCCTGATATGGCACTGTGGGTTAATGCACTGAACTGCAAGTCAGTGGTTCAAGCTCACCAGCCACTCTTCAGAAAACCTACACAGGGTCTCTATGAGTTGGTGCCAACTCAACAGCACTTACCAACAACAACAGCAACAATGGACAAAATATTGAATAATTCAGAAAACATGAAGATCGAAGGAATTCAGAGTCACTGTACCCAAAAGAAATGGTTGATGCTCAACCATTTTAAAAGGTAACATATGATGAAAAACCAGTGGTACTGAAGGAAGAAGTCCAAGGTGCACTGAAGATATTAGCAAAGAACAAGGCTCCAGGAATTGATGGAATACAAATTAAAATATATCAACAAACCACAGTAGCACTCAAGGAACTTACTCATTCAGCTATGACAAGAAATTTGAAAGACAGCTACCTGACTGCAAGAGACCCATATTTGTGCTGGGATGTGTAACTCATCTAACATTATCATTGATATCTTATGGAAGTAAAATTGTGCTAAAATAATTTCAAAAGTGTTGTAACCGTACATTAATAGGGAAATTCCAGAGGTTTAATCCAGTTTCAGATGAGAACATGGAATGAGAGGTATCAGTGCTAAAGTCAGATGGACCTGGGCTGAAAGCAAAGTGTCCAGAAGAATGTTTATCTGTGTTTTATTGGCTATGCAAAGACTTTGTGGACCAGGACAAGCTATGGACAACATTTCAGAGAATAAATATTCCAGAACTCTTAATTGTGCTCATGAGGAACCTGTCCATAGACCAAGAGGCATGTGTTCAAAAGAACAAAGAGTAATTGAATTATTTAAACTTAGGGAAATTTTCCCCCTGGGTATATTATTTCACCATACTTATGCAATGTATACCAATGATTGATTATTAGGATGGCTTAGAACCGGCAATGTTTCATAGCAACCATGTATAGAGTTTCCGAGGAATACCTGGTGAGTTTGAAGTGCCAACCTTGCTTTCCACACCTACCATATAGTTGAATGCTTATCCTATAGTGCCACACCAGGACTCCCAGTGATATAATACAACCCCCAAATAATCCATTCCTTGGTGAGTTTAAACTGCATATTGTTGTTAGTTGTTTTTGAGCCAGTTTCAACTTAGATGACCTTATGAATAACAGAGCAAAATATTTCCTAATCATGTCACCTTCATTAATCATTAATACATTTAAATACATTTTGTGGCTCTCATATTAACCCATCTCATTGATGGCTTTCCTCATTTTCACTGACCCTCTAATTTACTAAGTCATCAATAATTTCCTAATGACAGATAAAGGCTCACCGTTCACACTTCTAAATTGGATTCTGTTTATATCTCTTCTGACTGATTTGTTCATTCTTTTGGAAGTTCACATGCTAGTCAGTATTCTTCATCAATACCACTATCTGCATGTGCCAATTATCCTTCTGTGTTCCTTTTTCATTATCTAATTTTCACATGTATAAGGAGTAAATGAAAGACCAGGAATTTAATGAGGTACACCTTTGTCACCAAAGTGATATCTTTTCTTTTAAAAGTTGATTGAAAAGAATTTTGCAATGTATTTTCCAATGCAATGTGGTGTTTGACTTCTTGACTGTAATTTCCATGAAAATTGATTTTTGATCTAATAGAATGTAATTGTTGACAACTTTGAATATACCTAGATAGCTAATTGATTGGTGCCTTTGATTGGGATATTGTTGGTGTTAAGTGCCTTTGAGTCAATTCTGATCCAGACTGACCTTGTATATGTTTCCTAAGAAGATTTGAACCACCAACCTTGTGATTAGCAGTCCAGTGCTGATTCTACAGTGCCATATAAGGAAGGGGGGTTGTTGAGTGCCGTCAAGTTGGTTCCAATCCATAGTACCCCTGTAAAGTGTTTCCCAGGAGCAATTGGTGTGCCTGAAGCACTGACCTTGCAGATCAAACAGACTCCGCAGTATAGAGCACTAACCCATAGCCCCACAGCAGGACTCAGGAAGTGGGATAGAAGGGTGTAATTAACAGATCACCTCATCTCCAAAAATGGAGACATGGATCATGAGTCTCTATATCTTAGGCATTTTCTAGGATCAAGGTCCCAAAGTCACACTGATAAAATCATCTCTGACATCCCAGTGAAGTACAGACTCCAGAAATGATCTCTCTGATATTAAAAAATGAATAGAAAAAACAGCATAATGTGGTGCCAAACTACAGCTAGGACAAAATGGAACTGGATCCCATATCTTAACTTGGCACTTCTGAGGACTTGCCGTTTTGACTAGCCCATGCCACTTCATTATGAAGTTAATGACATTTCAAATACTGTGTATTTGTAAATATTATGCCTCACTATGACATTAAGGCAGGTTTTACTACATTTTACAATCACATATACACACACATATGAATCTAGATGAGAATATATAATTATGCATTTAATTTTTAAGGCAAATATTCAATAGAGACATTTATTTTATGAATATGACTACTTGTTGCAAACTATAAAACAAATAAGGATCTATTACACAAAATGTATACCCTTAAAGATATCTGCTAACTCCATACCATCCTTTTAATTCCTTTCTTTTTAGTATTGCTTTTACTATCATGACCAATATGTTCTTTTGTCTGAACTAATGTATTAAAGCAAGAAGCCGAACAGAAAATGTAAAGGACAGCTCAAGAAGACAAAGTTGAATATAATAATAAAATGTGCAAAGACCTATAGTTAGAAAACCAAAAGCGAAGGACATGCTCAGCATTTCTTAAGCTGAAAGAACTGAAGAAATGCCTCAAGCCTCAAGTTGCAATACTGAAAGATTCTATGGACAAAATAGCGAAAGATGCGGAAAACACCGAAAGAAGATGGAAGAAATACACAGTAACTGTTTTAACATAAATTGGTTGATGTTCAATCATTTCAAGAAGAACGTGATCAAGAGCCAAAGGAACTGAAGGAAGTAGTCAAAACTCTACTGAGGACACTGGCAATTTAACAAGTCTCCAGGAATTGATGGACTACAAATTGAAATCTTTGAACAAACTGATGCACCACTGGAGTCACTCAGTCATCTATGTCAAGAGATTTGAAAGACAGCTATATGGCCAACTGATTAGAAGAGAGTCATACTTTTGACCATTCCAAAGAAATGGTCAGAATGCAGAAATCATCAAACAATAGCATTAATATCACATGCAAGTAAAGTGTTTGTTGAAGACAACTAACAAATGGTTGAGGAAGTACATCAATAGGTAGCCAAAAATTCAAGGCAGATTCAGAAGAGGATGTGGAATGAGGAACATCATTACTGACATAAAAGTAGTATTTCCTGAAGGCAGATAATAGCACAAATATGTTTACTTGTACTGACTGTGCAAATGCATTTGACTGGGTGGATCATAACAAACTATGGATAACACTATGAAGAATGGGAACTCTAGAACACTTAATTGTACTCATAATAACGTGTACATTGCCCAAGAGGCAGTTGTTAGAAAAATTAAGGGGAGACTGCATGGATTAAATCAAGAAAGATATATGCCAACGTTGTATCCTTTTCCCATACTTGTTCATTCTGTATGAAGCTGGATTATATGAAGAAGAATGTGACATAAGGAATAGAGGAGGATTCATTAACAATCGGTGATATCCAGATGACACAATCTTGTTTTTTGGAAGGGGAGAGAACTTAAAACACTTACTGATGACATTCCAGGAACAGAGGACCCTGGGACCATCAAAGGAGAGAAGCATGAACGTAATGTGGGACATCATCCAGAGAAGTAACACCAGAGATGGAGGCAGAGATGATGACATGGAGAGACAGAGCAGTTGAGGACTCTAGACTCATGAAAAGAGAAAGGCTGTGTGCTGTCAGCCAGTAGGCAAGCTTGCAAAATGTGCCCTTGGGTAATTTAAATGATTATATATTCCTGGGTTCTTTTGTGTACATAAAATAAAAGAGGGAATAGAATCAAATACTATTGAAAAGTGATGCATAGAGGGGATTGTAATCACGGCAATGATACAAAGTACGACAGGATGAGTGCAAAACTGATGTTCTCCCATGTGAACAATGCACATTTAAATCTTTTTAAAAAAATACTTACTGATGAAGAATAAAGAGCAAATATCCACATGATATTCAGTATGGACTGCATATCAATGTAAAGAAAACAAAAATCCTCACAACTAGACCAAAAAACAACATCATGAAACACAGAGAAAATACTGAAGTTGTTAAAGACGTCAGTTTGGTTGGATCCACACTCAATGCTCATGGAAACAAGAAATCAAACAATGTATTGCATAGGGCATATCTGCTGAAAATAATCAATTTAAAGTAATCAAATCAAAGATTTGAGGAGGACTAAGTTGTGCCAGACTCCAGCCATGGAATTTTGCTCCTCAGAAACCCTATACAGGGCCACTCTGAGTGAGAACTGACTCTAGAGCACTTAACAACAATAACAACACACCTACTCTGTCAAACCTTAATGGTCTTGAGGTATAATTCAAACCAACATTTTCTACTCCAAGTTTAAGGATTTTTTACAGACTCTACTTCATAGTTAACAGGGTACTAAACTGTACATTCCTAAAGTAGGTTTCTAGGAATATGTATGTAGAAGTGGGGCAAAGAATAAGGAACACCGTAGAAGAACTGATGAATTTGAATTATGGTGTTAGCAAAGAATATTGAAAGTACCATGGCTGCCACAGGGATAAAAATATCTTTCTTCAAAGAAACAGAGTCGTAATGATCCTTAAAAGCAAGCTTGACAAGATTTTGTCTCTTGTACTTTGGACACATTGTCAGAAGGGACCTAATCCTAGAAAAGGACATCATTCTTGGTCAGAGAAAAAGATGAAATATCCAACAAGATGGACTGACATGGTGACAGCAACCACGGTCTCCAACATAACAAGTAGGGTGAGAATAGCAAAGGGTCAGGTGATGTCTCATTCTGTTGTGCATAGATCACTGTGACTTAGAAATGGATTGGCAGCAACTAACAACAACATTTGTCTTAACTTCACAAACTATGTCATTATAATATAAAATATGCATGATACTATTCAATGTGTTTTCTTAAACATTTGGTTTCGGTGCCATAATAAGTTTAGAAGTCATTCTACATATGACAACAAATTTGGGCTCTCAGATGTTATCTTCCTGGCAAAGATGACTTCGAAAGAAAGGTGTGGTTTTCTATTTCTGTAAATCAGTCAATGAAAACCACATGGATGATAATAGTGCCGTCCACAAGCAATTATAGGAATGGCAAAAGAACAGGCAGCACTTTTTTTCTGCTGTGCATCCAGTTGTTAAGAGCTAGAAGTCTACTTGACAGCAATAATGATATACATTTCTATTTATCGTTCTATCTTTCCTCCTCTGATGTGTCACAGGTTCCCTTTGACCGTCATTATTCAAGAGCCAGTTGTTCGAATAGAATAAGGGAACACTGAATTATTTTAAATTAGCAAAGGTATGTGTCAGGGTTGTATTCACTCACCATAATTGTTCCTTCTGTATGCTGAACACATTATCCAAGAAGCTGGATTATATGAAGAAAAACGTGGCATCAGGACTCAAGGAAGACTCACTAACAACCTGCAATATGGAGATGAGATTATATAAACTTACTTGCTGAAAGTGAAAAGGAATTAAAATACTTGCTGATGGAGATCAAGGACCACAGCCTTCAGTATGGGTGGCACCTCAATGTAAAGAAAACAAAACTCCTCACCCCTGGACCAATAAGTAACATCCATATCAATGGAGAAAAGATTGAAATTGTCAAAGATTTTGTTTTGCTTGGATCAACCATCAACACTCAGAAGCAGCAGTCAAGAAATTAAATGACATATTTCACTAGGGCAGTCTACTGCACAAGACCTCTTTAAAGTGTTCAAGAGCAAAGATGTCACTTTGAGGAGTAAGGTGTGCCTGACCCAAATTATGATATTTCCAATAATCTCATTTGCATGTGTAAGTCAGATGGTGATTAAGGAAGATTATAGAATAATTGATGCATTTGATTTATGGTGTTGGAGGAGACTATAAAAAGTACCAGGCACGGCCAAAAGAACAAACAGATCTGTATTGGAAGAAGTACAGCCAGAATGCTTCTTGGATGACAGGATGGCAAGACTGCATCTGTCGTACTTCAGAGATATTGTCAGGAGATACCAGTGCTGGAGAAGGATAGCATATTTAGTCAAGTGGACGGTTGGAGAAAAAGAGGAAGACCCAACAAGACGGATTGGCAAAGTAGCAGCATCAATGGGCTTAAGCGTGGCAACAATTGTGAGGTTGGCCCAGGACCAGGCAGTGTTTCGTTCTGTTGTGCATAGGGTCGCTATGTTGTTGTTGTTGTTGAGTGCCGTTGAGTCGGATCCAACCCATAGTGACCCTATACAGGGTTACCGAGGAGCAACTAGTGAGCTTGAACCACCGACCTTGCAGTTCAAAAGGCTTTGCAGTCTGGCGCATTAACCCACAGAGCCACACCAGGACTCCAGGGTTGCTATGAGTTGGTACCAAATCACTGGCACCTAACAACAACAACAACAAATAGTAAAAGTCTTGATTGCCTTGAAGAGAATGTTGGTAGAATTATGCAGGCAATACAAAAGAAAATACTGAGAAACATTAGCAAATTGCATAGCTGTTATTCCCTTCAATTTGGGGCTTTTCTTGGATACATTTGAAAGAAAAACAATTATTACTGAGTCACGTTTTGATGCTTGTGCTATTTCTTCCCCTTTATTTATTGACTTATAACTTATTGGTTCATCTTACAATTGTGAAGAGCTACCAGGTACTGAAGTGGTCAATTAAGACATTGAGCCAAACTGTCATGGTCAAGCCTCACTTAAGCAAAGGACTAACCAGGAAATGACACTCTCTCCACTGGTTTCATTTCTTCCCACAGAATGGCATTGGGCGAGAGGTAGATCTATCAAACACAAGCGATGATTGACTGCCTGCCGATGAGGTCCTAAATAAAGGAGTCCGATAGCGTAGTGGTTACAAATCGGGCTGCAAACTGCAAGGTCAGAAGTTCAAAACTACCAGCCACTCTGGGGAAGAAAGATGAGGGTTTCTGCTCCCATAAAGATTTACAGCCTCGGAAACCCTGTACAGGGTCACTATGAGTTGGAACCGACTCCACGGCACATAACAACAACAACCTGCTACTTTACTGACCTGAGCACAGTGAAAGGGAAAGGGGAAAGGGAAAAAAGTAGAAAAATACTGCTTTCTGAATCACAGCAAAGAAAAGTATCTCCAAGTACTCCTGGTTAGATGTCCTGTATAGAGGAATCTGAGAAGAGGCCTTTACAGAGGGCCCACCAATAAGGAGAAATGTGAATGAATACATTTGGGCTAAGGATGCAGATATGCATAATGCATTGTGGCCAGGTAGCGGTCTGAGTCTTTGATTGAAACTTTTTCCAGATTGTGCATAAAATTTGATATGGGGAAGGCAGATTTTCCCTATGAAATCTGTCAGATAATGTCTTTGCAATATCTATAGCTTTGGATTAATGCACAGGACTGCAGGGTCTATTTGAACCGCAGGGTTAGCGGTTTAAGCTCACCAACCACTCCTCAGAAACCCTGTACAAGATTGCCATGAGTCAGAACTGACTCGAAGGCACTTAGCAACAACAGGAAGCTTAAAATACTACAAATATGATTTTTGGCCTGGAATCAACAATTACCCATCACTTGTTGTGTCCATTAAGTGTATTGCAACACATAGTAACCCTAAAAGACATAGAACTACCTCATAGGTTTTCCAAGGTTGTAATCATTGTGGCACTGTAGGATAAGCACTGGACTGAAACATCAGTTTGAACCACAAGGTTGGCAGTTTAAACTCACCAGCTACTCCTTGGAAGCTTATATAGGATTGCTATGGGTCAGAAGGGAATCAAGAGCGCTCAAACAGAACAGTAACCCATTATGGAAGCAGCCTGTCATGTGTTTCTTCTGCTGAGCAGCAGGTGACCTTTCAGTTAGCACCTGAACACTTAACCATGCCACCAAGGTTTCTTTCTTCAACAATTAGCGGCAAGATTAATTCTGTAAAATATCACAATTCTTATTTGATAGGTAAAGAAAATGAAGGTGAAGAGGCTAAATAAATTTATTGTAAGGGCAAATTGCACAGTTCAGAAATTCCTGGAACTCAGACTGGAAACAGGCAGTGTTACCACCCAGTCTGTAGCATACTCCCACCCTTTTGAACATAAAGATGAACTCTTCTCAACAATAGAAAGAAATAATCGTTGGTGCTCTGACCTCCAATAATCTAGTGCGATAATGATACTGTAAGTTACTGAACTACAATAACTAAACAAGTTAACCAACAGGTCATTAAATAGATGATTTATATTTTCATACAATTATGCAAGGTTTTTTTTTGCATATATGATTTTCAAAATTGTTTCATTCTTTTAGATGCCTAGTAATTAAAATACAAAGTTTAAATCTTTGTACTTACCAGAAATTAAAGATATCTTTATTTTAAAATCTATCACAAAGGAATAGTATTTCTCAAAGGAATATAAATTTTTTTAAATCCTATAATTTAGTAAAATATGTAAATGTCTACCACAGCAGTGATCTACACCAAAGAGAGTGAATCTCTGGAAAGTTTTGTCCAGTACATGTTTTAAAGAACACCAATGTAATATTAATGAAGGGCCACCAGCTGTTCCTGTGAAGCATGTGGTCCTATAGCATGCTTTTTATTAGGACTCTCCTTAAAAACGAATCAAAGGTACTATATCTCCTTTCTAGTCCAAAATGTTGGAAGAGGTGGACTGGACATACTGAAGGTCTTTCAGGAACCCAATCCTGTAGGACTCTAGCTTTCTTCTGGTGCATTCTCCTGAGAGCACCTGGTTTTACTCCTAGGAGCTCCAACCATTCTATTCTCTGTTTCAGCAGCACTCTCTGCACTCATGTTGTTGGGCGGATCCTGAACCACTCATCACAGGTGAATAGAGAGGCAGAAGACAATGGTCCATCAATCACAAAGCTTACTTTCAAAGATCTTACAGTTTTGGAGGCAAGAGAAGACAAACATCAGGCACTGCTCTTTACAGAATTCACTAGAAAATATTTCGATCTAGATAAAATACCAGATAATATGATATGAAAAACAATGGTAAAAGAGATTCATTATTAGAGAAGGGAAGTTTGAAGAATCTATACTTTCATTTGGGAACATTATAAGTAGTAAATATAATTTGAATCATGGATAATTGTGCACTTGCTAGGTTAGCAACTTTAATAAATCCAACCCCCACTTTAATGCTGTGAAAATCTATAAACAGTGGCTATAGCTGACTGCTGAGACCTTTAGAATTTGTACAAGTATTATTTCCTATCAGTTCCTTTAAAATTTATTACTTTCCTCTCCTTTTCATTTGTTATTCATTTGTCTGTTAATTGGTCTTTCCATTTATACCTAGCTTATTCAGAGAACTAGTTGAATGATCTGATTGGTTTTACTATGTTATCAGTTAAGTGAATATCAGCTAAATATAATATGAATAATTCAATATGATAGAGAAGAAGGAGAGAGTGGAGTGACACACTCTGATGGTTCAAACACACCAGCTGTTCCTCAGAAACCCTATACTGGGTTGCTGTGAGTCAGAACTGATTAGATGGAATACTCTAGATAAATCAAACCACTAGGCACTTAACAATAACAATGAGAGAGTGGAGCCCTGGTGGTGCTGTTGGATAAGCACTAGACTGCTAACTACAAGGTCACTAATTCAAACCTACCAGTTGCTCCACTGTAGAGCGCTAAGGTTTTCTGCTTCCATAATAAACAGAAGAGACAGTCCCTTCCCTTCCATGGCTTGCATTTACAAATATTCCATGGTATTGAAGAAGTCTTTCATTTTCATTGTTTCACTTGGCTTCATTTCAACATTCCATGTATAAATACTTTTAGTTTCCTACACTGTCAAAACAGCTGACATACTACAGTATGTACAAAAATAGTACTCATGTATGTATTGTTGTTGATTAAGTGCCGTCGAGTCAGTTCCAACCCATAGCGACCCTCTACAGGGTTTCCGAGGCTGTAAATCTTTACAGGAGCAGAAAGCCTCATCTTTCTCCCACAGAGTGGCTGGTAGTTTCAAATTGCTGACCTTAAGGTTCGCAGCCTGATTTGTAACCACTACGCTACCAGAGCTCCTTTATGTACGACGTATAGTTGTTTTTAAATTCCGTTGAGTTGGCTGGGACTCATAGAGACCCTATATAGGATTTCTGAGGAGCAGATGGTGAGTGTGAACTGCCTCATGGTTCAAGTGCCCTTGTGCTCAGCGCCACACCAGGATTCCCTATATATATTTAGATCAGAGCATTTATGAAACAATAGTCATTATGCAGTTTTGAACTCACACAGTGAATGAGTTGATGAAAGAGTATTATTTGGTTTGGTTGTGAACCCTGTGAATTTCAGTAGTGAAAAGATACTCAGGAGACAGATAATTGATTACTATCACATAGTATGGCAATCAATCAAGTGTTAAGTGATTGAGAATAAGACTTTAATTCTTCAGGATATTAGAGAATAAGTAAGATACTTTTAAAGTAAAATAGGAAATATTGGGAGATCTAAACTAAGGGGACTTTGCAAAGAGAATAGAAACACAGTTTTTCTAATGGTTTTAGGCAAGCACAGCTTTGAAAGTTAAGTCTTCAGTGCCATCAAGGCCTTTAATAGAAATAATAGGTATACCATTGACCTTTATGCCCAATCCAATTAGCTAAAACCTTTTTCAACAGCTGAACTGTATCATCCCTTTGTCTGTGAAGACAGATGTCAAGTGTGACAACTTGAATGAAAAGGAAAAATTGCTGAAGAGGATAGGGAATACGGTTAAAGATGCCAGCAGAGACATTATGTTTTCTGATAAAATTATTTGAATAGGGGAGAGATGGGACTTCAGTAATGTAAAACCAAAACCAAAGCCATACTATTGAATCAGTTCCAACTCACAGCAACCTTCTGAAAGGTTTGTGAGTCCATACATCTTTACTGGAGCAGAAAGACTCTTCTTTCTCCCATGGAGGAGCTGATGGATGCAAACTGCTGACTGTAGTTAAGAGCACAACAGGAAACTCACATTGCCACCAGGGCTTCCTTACTAGCATTTGTGTTATTAAATGCCTTTGAGTTGGTTGTGACTCATATAACCCCTTTATAGGGTTTCTGAGGAGTGGCTGATGGGTTTGAGCTGCCGACTTCATGGTTATCCTACAGTTCCACACCAGTAGCATGGAGGGTTAGAAATTCATTCTTTATTTGTCCTTGCCCAAAAATCCTCAACATTCTTCTCAAATTTTGACTTTTCTACTAAACTTCAATCCAGCTCAGATTGAATTAAAATCCTGAAGTCTTTTATCTATTTCACACAATTTTGTAATCCTATTGTTCTACAAAGATATCTGTACCTTTCTCTTTATTATTTCATTTTGTCTGTAAATATGAAGATAACGTATTCCAGTATTTTGTTCAGCATTTAGAGCAATACAAAGTCTCAAGTAGATGAAATGCTGAAACTTCAGAAAGGGAGAGGGACTTTGTGCTGACGACCAGGCATCAGGCTTGTGCGGTATACCCTTTGGTTAGTTGATGATGCATGGAAGGGATTGTAACCATGGCAATGAAATGATAAGGATAAATGTAAAGCTAATGTTTTCCCATGTAAACTATCACATAATTCACAGTAAAACATTTTTTACAATGTCAAAACTTACTAATAAATGAGTTTATGATAAGTCCTGTAACTTTTATAAAGTCACTTTGGTGTCAAGACGTTCAAAGGAGTGGACACCACAGCAGAAGCCAGGCACCTGCAGAGCTTAGAGGTTGTATGAGAAGCTTCTGGCAGCTGCCACAGGACTACCAAGCTCCTATGATGGCTTTGGGTCACCTAGGTAAAGATGTTACTCAGTGAGGAACGTGGTTCCTTTATCCTTTCCTGAAGACCTGCACTGGGTCCATTTAGTTTTATTTATTCTTGAGAGTAGGCAACATAGCAAACCAATATTGTGGCCAGAATCCATTAAATCCTAATCAAGCGAGTGAAAATTAGGAGAAAAGAGAGATGGTACTTGCTGTTGTGGTTGTTTTTCTGGTCTTCCAGGACCCAAAGGAAATGCATGTTTAGGAAACAACACAGTGGAAGGTAAATTATTGGTACTGATCAAATATCTAGATCTATGTTGTTATTGTTATATGCCATGGAGTTGGTTCCAACTCATAGCAGCCCTGTACAGGGTTTCCAAGGCTGTAAATCTTTATGGGAGCAGAACACCTCATCTTTCTTCTAAGGAACAGCTGGTAGTTTCGAACTGCTGACTGTGAGGTTAGCAGCCCGATTCATAACCACTACGGTACCAGAATTCCTTATATAGATCTATAACAACCTATTAAATTTTAGGTCAAATTTCTAGGAACCATGAAGATTTGGAAGAGGTCAACTGTGAGAAAGGAGATGAGTCTGACCTTTGTCTGGTTTAGTGCACACCCATTTCTTTCTTATCTATGTGATTAGATTTCAAAGACCTGGGTGTTACGCAAAATCAGCATCACGTGAGGAAGAGGAAAGCGAGAGGTATCTCTGAGCCAGGACATTAAAACTACTGTGTGTCCAGCACCATTGTCCTCTGGACCTCAAGGCCCTACCATTGGGGCTGGTGCTCACTAGATCTGGGACTGATGGGCTGTACTAAAGACAACATTGGCAACTCTGGTATATGAGCAAGCAGCAATGTAGAGATTACAGTGAGTTGGTGTGTGCTGAGCCCATACACATGTCCCATGGAGCTGTTTTATTCTAGCCCCAGCTGCTTGATGCAGAAGGGAGGACTCCACATAAAGGAGTGATGGGTGAATGCTCATCTTGAAGGACTAGTAACTGACAGCAGAGAGAATAACAGCTGCACAGAAGAGGAGCCCCACAAGCCTAGCCACAGAGAAGAGGGGGTCTGCTGCAGTCCCCAAGCCCAGAAAGACCTAACCCTGATACTCTTCTTGCTAAAGGACTTGGTCCCTCCGGGGTGCTTGGGTTGTTGTTGTTGTGAAGTGCTGTCGAGTCGGTTCCAACCCATAGAGACCCTGTATAGGGTTTCCAAGGAGCAACTGGTGAGCTTGAACCACTGGCCCTGGGTAGAGACAAGCAATCGCAACCTATCTGATTCCTAACTCCTGCCAGTCTCCTACAGTCCTGAGTGGGATCTTCTGGGAAGGATTCCTTCAAAATTTGCATTAGGTGCTTCTTTTGTATGAAGAGTTGCAAAAGAGGTTCTGACAGAGAAGGTATGACTTGCAAGAGGCCTTCTGGAGAGCTGTTTGCATCAGCCACAAACTTGACACACAAAGTAGCTCTGAGGGCTAGGATCTAAACAGACATGAGGAGAAAATAGATAGCAGATAATTTTTTTATTGTCGTCATGAATGGGAAATGTGGGATAATTAGATAGTTGACAAATGAGGATTAGGTGTAGTAAAAGGAGTTCTGATAGCGTGGTGGTTACGAGTCAGGCTGCTAACCTCAAGGTCAGCACTTCGAAACTGCCAGCCATTCTATGGAGAAAGATGAGGCTTTCTGGTCCCATAAAGATTTACAGACTTGGAAACCCTATACAGGGTCACTATGAGCTAGAACCCACACCACCACCATTACCACCAGGTATATATAGTATGGAGGACTTTGAAATAAATTGTTTGATTTCAGATACATTTTTTTTTATATGGAGTCCTGGTGTGGCACTGCAGGATAAAGCACAGGACTGCAAGGTCAGTTTAGACCACAAGGTCAGCAGTTCAAAATCCACCATCGTTATGAGTCAAAACTGACTCTGTGTCATATAACAACAACTACAAGATTACATATATTATTCAACAACTCTATGAGGTTACTGAATTGTCAACATCTTCCGTATTACATGCATTGTTCTCATTAAAAAAGCTGAAGTAAATATAATCACAGAAATAACAATATTTTCTATCATACAGCAAATGGTATGGCACTGTAGGATAAGCACTATACTGCAAGGTGGTTTTCAACCACAAGGTTGGCAGTTTAAACTCACCAGCCATTTCTTAGAAAGCCTATACCAACATGCTATGAGTCAGAACCAACTTGACACACTGAATAGCAACAATAACATAACTACTGTATCAAATCTTAATAGTATTGAGATTTGATATCAATCAAACCAATATTTTCTGCTCCAAGTTTAAGGATTTTTGTAACAGAGTTAATTTCATAATGGCTAAGATACTAAACCAGACATTTCTGAACTATTCTTCTAGGAAAGCTTATTCCAAGAGCAAGCAGAATGGAAATTGTTGGCATAGAAACAGTTTATTTAGTTTCTCTGCTGTGGGCTCTATAAATATTTTATATCTTTTCAAATTTTAACATATTAATATCATTAAAGAGGAGGTAAAGAGGATTGGTACAAGGTAAATAATAGTAGCAATAGGAAGCCAAGTTAAGAATGAAGAAGGTGGAATTTAAAAAGCACACACACACACATATATGCCTACATACTATAAACATAAAACACTGCAGCTTTTTATATTATACACTTCATAGCAGTTTCCATTAAAATCTCTGTAGACTTCAAAGAGCTTGTAGCCTGTCCAATTGGCTGAAAAACTGTCCCATGCCAAGATGGAGAATTCCAATGGTCAGTTATGATGTTCACTTACAAGAAGAAACCTCAAAATAAATAAATAAACAAATAAGTAAGAGAGTAAATAAGTAAGTAAGTAAGTAAGTAAATAAATAAAACCACTAGTCATCAGTTTGATTCGAACCCTAGGTGACCCTAGGTCTTGCAAAGTAGAACTGAACTGGAACACTTAGGAATGTGAATACCAGGACTTTCTTCAGCGATTCCTGTGAGTGTATTTCAGACATTAGCCTTTTGGTTAGTAGTTAAGCACTTAACCATTTGCCCAACCCAGGGAAAGTCCCCTGCTTTGATTTAATGTGATTGACTCTGCACATCTCTATAAATACAGGGCCAGACTTATTCATTCATCAGTTCATTAATTCAAAAATAGATTTCAAGTACAATGTGATAAAAAATGGTAAATATTATTTGAATCTTGTTTTCTATGTATGTCCTTTGCATACATTGTCAATGACTCCATTTAAATGTGGCAGGTGCAATGTGATTAAAGGCAAGTACTATTTGAACCTTGTGTTCTGAGTATGTCCTTTGCATATAATGCCAATGGCTTCCTTTAAACTTGCTGAAACCACTCATTGTTATTGCTAGCTGCTGTTGAGGTGGTTCCAAATCACAGAGACCATTCATACCAGAACAAAACATGGTCAGGTCCCATATCATCCTTAAAATTACTGCTATATGTGAGTCCAATGTTGCAACCGGTGTGTCATTCCATAGCATTTGAGAGCTACCTCATTTTTTTTAGAACTTTTATCAGCATGATGTCCTTTCCAGGCACTGGCCCTTCCTGCTAATATGTCCTAAGTAAAGCAGACAAAGTCTCATCATCCTCATCTCTAAGGAACAATCTGACTATTCCTCTTCTAAGACAGATTTGCTTGTTCTTCTGGTAGTAAATGCTATGTTCAACAGTCTTCACAACATCATAATTTAAATGCATCAAGTCTTCCTTTGTCTTCCTTATTCATATCCAGTTTTTGCATGTATATAAAGCAATTAAAAATACCATCCTGGGTCAGGAGAGAACACAAGTCCTCAAATTCACAATTTGACATTTTAGCAGTTTAAAGAGGTCATTGGCAGCAAATTTCCCTAATGTAGTACATTTGTTTTCTAGACTTCTGCCTCCATAGGCAATGATTTGATCCCAAGTAAAATGAAAACCTTGACAACTTTGATCTTTTTTGTTTACTATGATGTTGCTTATTGATCAATTTGTGAAAATTCTTGTTTTCTTTATGTTGAAATATAATCAATATTGAAGACTAAAGTCTTTGAGTTTCATCAGTAAGTATTTCAAGTCCTATTGGCAAAATCTTGTCATCTGTATATGACAGGTTGTTGAAGAGTCTTCCTCCCATGTTAATGTGATGTACTTCTCCCTATAATCCAACTTCTCAAATTATTTGCTGGACATGAAGATAAAATAAGCATTATGCGAGATGCAACCCTGACACACATGTTTTCTGACTTATAGAACTAAAAAGTATGACTCATGTATGAAGAGGTGGCATTAATTTTTATTATGAATTTTCTTATGATAAAATCAAAACGATAGTAACAATATCAACTTAACTCCTATAAATAGGATCTTCAATGAGTTTCTAATATTCACTTTTTAACACTGGGTGGAAGAGCAATACTCAATGTGTTTTCCTGGTAGTTAGAAAGGGAAGAAAGAGAGCCGGGAGAACTGGAGCTACCCAGGAATCAAGAGATAGGGTTGACAGGACTGGGAGTGTACAGGGTTTCAAAGGTATGTACTCTGCCCATGACATTTTTTTTTTTTTTTTTTGACAGTTGAAACTCTGAATGAATTGATGTCTCAACCATGACTCAAAATAGGAAGAGATTTTTTAAAATGGGAATACACACTTTCTATGTACATTTTAACTTCAAAAATTTTTATAGAATACTGGCTATAACATGAGTGCAAGACAGTCTTTGTTCAGTGTTGTCAAGTTGGTGCTGACTCAGAGTGACCCTGTTTAGGGTTTCCAAGAAGCAGCCAGTGGGTTTGAACCATAGACCTTGTGATTAGCAGTCCTGTGCTTAATTTACAGAGCCACACCAGGACTGCATTAATTTCTGGCTGCACAACTTTTAAATGAGTAAATATGACCAAAATACCTACTTATTATTTCTAAATAATTTCTACAATTATCTCCACCAAGTCAGCTTAAAAGATAACATTCATGGAGAGCTCCAACTTGCCAGGAATTGTTCTGAGCACTGAAAACACATCACTTGATTATTTATAGTATTTTAGTAGCATCTTGAAGTAGGTACTATAATTATGCCTGTCTTAACAAACTAGAAAACGGATTCATAATTTATGTACAAACTGAGGAAATATATAATGTTAAGATATTTCTCCTCTAAACTAGTATTTTAAAATACTTCTTTGGTTAAAAAGTCCACCTGATAGTGCTTCTAATTGTACATAAAACAAAACCCATTGACTACCCTTGAGATGAACTGCACTGTAGGGTTTATGAGACCGTAAATGTTTAAGGAATCTGGCTACCTTATCTTTCTTCCAGCGAGGTTTAGAACCATCAAACTTATGATTAGCAACCCAATGTTTGAACCAGTGTGCCATCAGGTCTTCTAACATAAAACGAAGTGTAAAGTATTGATTTCAATAAGTTGCAACTATTACAGTGAAGGACACCAATGAAACCATTCTAAGTTTTTGTAATTATCATAGAAGATAAAGTTAGATTTTGAAAATCTTTACAAAATACAGTCATGCAGTGACTATAATTCATTGAATCTGTGATTCTCCACCTCTAAAAATGAAATTATAGGTAATCCCTAAAAGAAGTTTGTATCATTAGCTATAAGGGGCATTTCACATATCAAAAGCCAGAGCTGAGACTTCCTCTCTTTAGGTCACATTTATCTTCATGATATGCTCTCACTATTTTTTCTCTCAAAAGCCCAGCTGTGTTTACTTGGGCTCTCTAAATGGTGATCTTTTCTGGAACCCACAGAATTTTATGTAAAACATCATTTTATTTTGCATTTAACAAGATTTTTTCCCCCTAACAACGGTATAACCCCAGTGATGAAAGTATCCAAGAAAAAAACTTTTAGTGAATCTCTCTCTTTAAAAATAAGATTGTAAAGGGAAAGAACCCATACTAAATGGGGGTGGGGGGAGGGAGGGAAAGGTGGAGCACAGGGCAGGGATTAGACACAGGACAGTTTGGGTGCTAGGGAGGGGGCAATATACAAGTAGGGAGAGGGGAATGGAAGAACAAAGCAGATGGGAGAACAATTAGACAGGTCTCAATGGGCTAAGTGAGACAGAGGTAAATAATGATATATGCACAACCTGAGAACAACAGGGTTCTGGGATACAGAGATTGAGCCATGGTTGGAATGTGGAAAAGGGGGGAATAATATTAAGATGTTTGGCTGTCTTTTGAATCTTGATTTTCCTTGCATTATATTATAAAATAGACACTGGAGGGGGAGAGAAAGGAATAGCGAAAAGCATCACCATAGAAAGCTTGTAAGTCCATCTTCTGCCTATAACTGATTGTTAAATAAATAAATAAATAAATAAGATTGTATATCAATTGAATGTGAATGTTATTTGCCAATATGAATATAAAAATTACTTATGAATCATGCCATTGCTGTGTTCAGATGGTCAGTGAAATTAACAATTTCATGAGCTTTTAGCATTGGTAAAATGAATTTAAATTATAGCAAAATTAGTCTCTTGTTAAAGAAACAAACCAATGTTGAATATTGCATATACTCAAAACAATAATTAACTAATAAAGTACTGTATTCATTTCTCAATGAAATTCTTAATTTTCCACAACATATTCAATTAACACTAGAAGTTTTAAAACAATGTTCTCCAACTACTAAACTCTAAGTAGTTCGTTAAGAGAAAACAGACCATTAAAATTGTGCTTCTTTTAATATTCTTTTAGGAGTATTTGCTGATACATTAATTTTTTTAGCATAATGATATTTGCTTTACTAAATGTTATGAATTGAATTGTATCCCTCCCAAAATATGTGTAAGTTTATCTTGACCATTATTCTCAGTGGTTTGGAATTTACGAAAGGTTGTGATTTGTCATTTGTTTAATTATGTAAGTATTTCCCATGATGTGGTCTAATGTGATCAGGGAGATTAGGATGGGATGTAACACCTTTACTCAGTTCACAACCCTGATCAGATGTATGGGAGTGTACCTATGGTGTAGCCCACACCGCCTTTTATCTTATAAGAGATAAAAGGAGAGAAACAAGAAGAGAGAGGGGTACCTAATGCCACCAAAAAAGGAGAGATGGGAGTAGAATATGTCATTTGGATCTGAGGCCCCTGAGCTGAGCTCCTCCTAGATTCAAGAAAAGACTGATACCAAGATAAATGGAAATCGTCAAGGGGAACAAGGTCACAGGTACTGAAAGGAAACAAGGACCTTCTCCCAGAGCCAACAGAAAGATAAAGCTTTTCCCTAGAGGTGGTACCTTGGATTCAGACTTCTAACTTCCTAAACGGTGAGAGAATATATTCATTTGTTCAAGCATTTCACTTGCAGTATTTCTGTTATAGCAGCACTAGATAACTAAGAAACTAATTATGTTGCTGTTGTTAATGTCGCTGATTCAGTTCTGACCCATAGCGACCCTGTATAGGTTTTCCAAGGAGTGGCTGGTGAGTCTGAACCACTGACCTTGTGGTTCAAACTGACTTTGCAGTCCAGCATATTAACCCACAGCACTGTATAGGAATGCTCTCATACTTTTGATAGAGACATGGTGTAGAACTGTAGCATAAGCACTGGAGTGCTAACCATAAGTTGATGGTTCAAACTCAATAGCCACCACTTGTAAACTCTGTACAGGGTCACTATGAGTCAGAACCAACTCAAAGGCAATAAAAGTGGTATTATCAACAGCAACACTATTGGTTGTTGTTGTTAAGTGCCGTCAAGTTGCTTCCGACCCATAGCGACCCTGTACAGGGTTTCCGAGGGTGTAAATCTTTATGGGAGTAGAAAGCCTCATCTTTCTCCCACAGAGTGGCTGGTAGTTTCGAACCGCTGACCTTAAGGTTCGCAGCCCGATTCGTAACCACCATGCTACCAGAGCTCCTATTGGTAGTATTAGCAAATAAATAGGCTCTGGAACCAATTTTGTTATTCAGCAGGGAATTTCAACTTAGTGCAGTCACAAATAGTACAAATTTAAAAATGATGACTGAATACCTGGATGACTCACCATCATCAGTCTTTCTCAGCTGTCAATTCTGACCTTATCTTCCAGTTTTTATGTCTGGAAGTGAGCTCTGTTCTTTTCAGGGAGCTCTACTAAAATGGTAACATGCATAACCCACAGTATGTTAAATAATAAACAAGTCTGGTATTCAGGAACAAAAATTAACACAATTCCTCATATGAAGAAAAAAGGAAAAAAATCTATGAGCGTTCCATTAAGAATATGCATGATTTAAACATCAGTAAATGAGGCAAAAACAAATTAATCAAAGAGCTGCTTCTCTAAGTTCTCATTGTTATTGTTGTTATGTGCTGATGAGTCGGTTCCAACTCATAGAAACTCTATATAGCATTTCCGAGAAGTGGCTAGTGAATTTGAACTACTGATTGACCTTGTGGTTCAAACCTATCTTGTGGTCCAATGCTTATCCTACATTACCAAATTCATCCTAAGCTAAAATCATGTGGCTGTGGGGTATATACCCTCATGATTTATCTAAATCTATTCTTGGAATTTAAAAGGAAGAGTATCTGAAAAATAGTTTCCCTTTTTTATATTTTTAGTTTTTGAGGCAGAGGTCATGAGAATTGGAAATTCTTGGGCATTTTAGAATTTAATGAAAACTACGGCCTCTTCCTTCAAAAAGTATACAGAATTTAGATGATTCTTTGAATTATAATTCCAAGGGGTTCAACAGTTCTGAAACACATTCATGAAACCTCAGAGAAGTTATTAACCCAAATAGATGAATAAGTAGCATATTCCACATGTAATTTCATATTTATACTATCATCTCTCATTTCAGATTATGGAAGTAACAGTTTGCTGTGGGTTTTAGATAACTATCTATTACAAATACCTGTCTGTCACTAATACTTAATGTCTATTTCAGTTCATGGTATGAACGTAAATGTGCAGCCTCATGCATCAGCAGCTAGTCAGTCTTGTGGGAGACTTTCATGAAAAAGGTAAGGCCTAGAAAAATTAAAAGGTAAATGGCCATCTCAGAAACATGAACACATCAGTGACTTAGTTCTCCTCAATAATTACAAAGAGAAATTCCCATCTCTGCATTAGAATTAATTTTTTATATGCATACATGAGGGGGTTTCAAGAAGTTTATGGATACATTCAAGTATCTTTTATTTCCTGATCATTCTTTTACAAAAACAAACTAACAAAAACCTTATATTGTGAGTTGGGTAAAGATTTATCGAATAGATGAGTTTACCCTTTAGTAATTCATATACATTTACTTTCTTGTCATTGACTGCAATCCCCACAATGTAACATTGCTTATTCCTTTTCTTCCTGTATTTCCTTTTTCCATCCTTCCTTTTTTCCTAACAACCCTTTGTCCAGATTAACTTTGTGTTGGGTAAATGCTGCTCTTTTGATCTCAACTGGCTGATTAATTTAAGGTGTGCTTGCCTAACTAGTGTTATTGTTCCCCATATAACAAATCATCATACTGCCATCAAATTGATTCTGTTTCACAGAGACACTATAGGACAGAGTAGAACTGTTCTCTAAAGCTTCAGAGGTGGCAAATCTTCATAGACACATACAACCTCTTCTTTCTCTGATAGACTGGTTAGTGAGTTTGAATCACTAGCCTTGAGGCCACCAGACCAATGCATAACCCACTATGCAACTAAGGCTTCCTTGAGTCTGTTCCACTTATATACATGTCTGTTGTTAGGTTGAAACTGAGCCATAGGTTGGGATCACCAACTCCTCTAAAAGAGATCACATTACAAGGTCCTGGAAATTGTTTGGACAGGTAGGGGAGGCTCCTTGGCAGAGGCACAGATAAACCAGAGAAGGCGCTTCCCGGAGCAGCCCCAGAATTTTGGATCTTGTAAAAGATGCTGGGTACCAGGTTCCCATGCCCACAAGTGGAGAAATCTTACTATGAAAAGGAAAATATGGTGATGCTCCCGATGACACCTCAGCCTGGGCTGAGATCAGAGGGCAGGACCACAGCCAGGCTGGTACAATGATACAGTGCTAAAAAACCATGAAACTTCTGGGAAAAGAGGTGTGACAGACTTTACCCTTTTCTATCCTCTCCCCTGTAGGACTCTCACTGTCCAGCCCGGACACCTTCAGGCAGGTGGGAGTGCAGCCCCAACAGGGTCCAGCATTGTACCCAATGTTTTCCCACAGCACAGGGAGGAGATTCCTAGGAGCCCCATTGATCCTGCAGCCTGGCCCTTTGGTGGCTTCTTATGACATCTGATTCTTGGACTCAGCCCTAATATTGACTTGGGCAGGACCCTTTATACCTGACTTTCGTAGCAAGAAAAAATCAGGCTTGGCCATATAGCCAAAGCATATGTGTACCTTGTAAAACCTCATACAAAAGGCAAGAGCCAACACCAATTATTATATACAAGGATGTAGCTTTTGAGAATTACACTGTGCAGACACAGATACCTAACTGACCTTCAGAGATAAAAATAGTGTATAATCTTTCTTCCATTCATTTCTCAATATCCATCTGCACACCCCCACGGTGGTGACTAGAGGAGGGACCTGAGCGACAGGACACCCCCATCCACCACT
>NW_006408611.1:8866274-8873615 GCF_000296735.1 Chrysochloris asiatica
CCTCTGCTTTTATATTGTTTCTGTTTTCAGTCCTTTTCATTTCCCTTTTTCCTAGGGGTGGGAGCTTTATCCCCTTACCTTACCCAATAAGAGACAGCAATTATGCCCATAAAGTAAAGCTAAAGCCAATACCACCTGTTAGGCATTACACGTAAAAAGGGAAGCCTATCTCCAGATCACGTCCACCAGGAGACACTCACTAAGCTTAACAACACAGCAACACACATTCTTTAATCATTGAACTGCACCTAACTACTGAAAATGTCCAAGAAAAAAACAGCAAAAGATCTCAGCACAGGTCTCAAAACAGATAAGAGTACTGAGACAAATGAGGTGGAGGTAGACCTAGACTGCCCACTAGAACAAGAGCAGGCTTTAGATCTGCCTCAGAAGGAATTCAGAAGAATGATATGGAGACAAATCCAAATGTTCCACAGAGTTGTTGAGAATAATAAGGAAGAAGTCAGGAAAGTGATACAGGAGCACTCAGACAAGATAGATACAGCATTGGAAACAATTCAAAACCTGCAAAAAGAGGTCCAGATTAATGATAAAATATCATTGTTGTTGTTAGGTGCCATCAAGTCGGCACCAACTCATAGTGACCCTATGTACAGCAGACTGAAACACTGCCCGATCCTGGGCAGTAGCAGTCCATTTCAGGTCATTAATGCCTAAGATATCGATGTTTATGCGTTCCATTTCATATCTGACAACTTCCAATTTTCCCATATTCATACTTCATATATTCCATGTTCCTATTTTCAATGGATGTTTACAGCTGTTTGTCTTCATTTTGAGTTGTGCCCAACAACAAATGAAGGTCCTGTGGGCTTTACTCCATTCATGTCATCATGGTCAACTCTACTTTGAGGAGGCAGCTCTTCCTCAATTGCATTTGAGTGCCTTACAACCTGAATGGCTCATTTTCCGGCGTTATATCTGACAGTTTTTCTCTGCTATTCATAAGGTTTTCAGTGACTAAATATTCGAAAGTAGTTTGTCACTCCTTCTTCCTAGTCTGTCTTTGTCTGGAAGTGCATCTGAAACCTGTCCACCATGGGTGACACTGCTGGTATTTAAAATACTGGTGGCATAGCTTTCAGAATCATAGCAACTCACAATACACATTCTTTCCCAGTGCACATGGAACAGTCTCCAGAATTGATCATGTATTAGGTCACAAACCAAGGCTCCATAAATTTACAAACATCAAAATACTACAAAGCATTTTTTCAGACCACAAAGCCATAAAACTAGAAATCAACAATAAGAAGACCAAGGAAATAAAGTTGAATACATGGAAAACAAATAACATTCTGCTTAAAACTGACTAGATAATAGAAGAAATTAAACATGAATTTACAAAGATCCTAGAAACAAACAAGAAAAAAAACACAACATACCAAAATCTTTGGGGCACAGTAAAAGTGGTGCTGAGACAACAGTTTATTGCGATAAATGTACACATCGAAAAAGTAGAAGAAATTATAATTAACACATTAACATAGCATCTCCAACAACTAGAAACAGACCAACAGAGGGAACCTACAGTCACCAAAAGAAAAGAAATAAGAAATATAAGAGCAGAAACAAATGAGCTAGAAAACAAAAACTATAGAAACAATCATCAGGACAAGAAGCTGGTTTTTTGAAAGGATTAATAAAATTGGCAAACCATTGGCAAACCTAACAAAAGAGGGAGAAGGCACAAAAACAAGCATTAAAAACCACATGGGCTATGTCACAATGAAACCAAAGGAAATCAAAAGGATAACAATAGAATACTATGAAGAGTTGTACTCCAACAAATTTGAAAACTTAAAATAGATGGATACATTTTTAGAAACCACCACCTACCTAAACTATACAGAGTGAAGTAGAAAACCTAAACAGACCCATAACAAAAGAAGAAATCTATCAGGTCATCAAAAAAAAATCCCAACTAAAAGAAGTCCAGGCCCACATGACTTCACGGGCAAGTTCTACCAAACATTCAGGGAAGAGCTGTCACGAATTCTTCTCATTATAGTCTAGAATATAAAAGAACATGGAAGAGGGAAGTGGAGAAACGGGGCAGATGGGAGAATAATTGGGCATGTTCTAAAGGGCTGAAAAAAAAGACTAAGGGAAAGAACCCATACTAAAGAGGGGGGGGGATTCTTTGTTGATCATTGGGATGTTGGAGGTGGGTGAGGGGAGGGAGGGGAAGGTGGAGCACAGGGCAGGGATTAGACACAGGATAGTCTGGGTGCTAGGGAGGGGGCAATATACAAGTAGAGAGAGGGTAATGGATGAACAAACCAGATGGGAGAACAATTAGACAGGTCTCAATGGGCTAAGTGAGACAGAGGTAAATAAGGATATATGCACAATTTGAAAACAACAGAGTTCTGGGATACAGAGATCGAGCCATGGTTGGAATGTGGAAAAGCGGGGAATAATATTAAGATACTTGGCTGTCTTTTGAATCTTGGTAGTCCTTGCATTATATTATAGAATGGACACTGGAGGGGGAGAGAAAGGAATAGCAAAAAGCATCACCATAGAAAGCTTGTAAGTCCGTCTTCTGCCTAAGATTGATTGGAATACCTAAAATGGGGCTACAACGTGCCCAGTGAAGGAGGCTTCCTGCAGAGCCTCTGCAATACATAAGACTATAGGTGGAAGCCTGAAACACATCCAGATCTCCAGAGATGGGAAACTCCCACCTGAAAGGACAAGCAGACCAACCTGGAGTGGCTAGAGGAACAGAGGATACTTCTTGAAAGAAAGACCTACAGGGAAAATATAAAACAACATAGGCAGACCAACTGTTACTACAAGAACAAGCAACATGCTTGCCAAGAAAATATCAAGGCAAGTGGTCAGGTCCCCTCAGAGAAAACCCCCTCCCGAGACTTAGACTCAATGGGAATACACGCTGTGATTGGTGACCACGCTCGACACCGATAAGGGGAAGTGAGGGGAAAAGCAGCAATGAAGTGGTGGTTCAGCATCAGAAAAACAATCCATGTAATATACCATATAAATAATAATAATAATAATAAAAACCCCACATGATCACATCAATTGATGCAGAAAAGGCATTTGAGAAAATCCAACATACATTCCTGAAAAAAACACTAAACAAAGTAGGAATTGAAGGGGAATTCCTCAACATAATTAAGAACATTTACACAAAACCAACATCCTACATTACTCTCAAGGGACAGAAAGTGAAAGCCTTCTATCAGTGAATAGGAACCAGGCAAGGATGACCTTTGTCACCACTCCTATTCAATGTTGTGTTGGAAGTCTTAGTCAGAGTTATATGGATAGATAGAGAAATTAAAGGCATCCAAATTAGCAAAGAGGAAGTAAAACTCTATTTGCAGACAGTATGATCCTATACATAGAAAACCCCACAGACTCAGTAAAAAAGGTACTAGATCTCATTGGAAGTTTCAGCAAAGTGGCAGGATATAGTATAAACATACAAAAATCAGTTGGATTCCTCTATAGTAGCAATGAAAATGCTGAAAAAGACATTAGGAAAGCAATACTAGTTATAATAGCTGCCCAAAGGACGAAATATCTAAGAATAAAAGTAACCAGAGAAACAAAGGACCTATACAAAGAAAACTACAAAACACTACTACAAGAAACCAAGAAATGACAAAAATGGAAAGATATACCATACTCCTGGATAGGAAGACTTAACATTGTGAAAATGTCAATACTGCTGAAAGCAATCTACACATATAATGCAATCTCAATCCAGATTCCAATGACATTCTTCAAAGAGATGGGAAAGTCAATTGCAAACTGTAATGGAAATGAAAGAGACCCAGGATAAGCAAGGCACTGCTTAAGAAGAAACGTAAGATTGGAAGCCTCTCATTCACTGATTTCAAAATTTATTACACGACTACTGTGGTCAAAACACCTTGGTACTGGTACAACGAAAGATATATTGAGCAATGGAACAGAATTGAGAATCCAGAAATTAACCCATCTACGTACAGCCAACCAATTTTCAATCTGGTGCCTAAGTACATTGCATGGGGAGGAGACAGTCTCTTCAAAAGAGGGTGCTGGTCGAACCAGAAAGCATTATGTAAAAGATTGAAACAAGACTTTACCTCAACCCTTGTACAAGCCACCTTATAACATGAATGGATCTTGAGGACATTATGCTGAGTGAAATTAGTCAGTCACAAAAGGAGAAATACTGTATAGAACCACTATTGTAAAAGAGTAAGAAAAAGAACTTTTCCTAATTTTTCAATGACCTTTTGTTTTTTTCCTATATGATATTCTTGATGTCATCTCAAGCTCTTTTGGTCATCTGTTACTAGTGTCTAATGCATCAACTCTCTTCCTAAGATGATCTCTATATTTAGGGGATGTTTTTAAGGTCATATTTTGGCTCTTGTCGACTTATTTATATTTTTTCAGCTTCAGCCTAAACTTGAATATGGACAATTGAGGGTGTGTTCCACAGTTGGACCTTAGTCTTGTTTTAACTGACTGTCTCTTCCCACAGATGTAGTCAGTATGATTCCTATGTATTCCATCTTGAGATTCATGTGTGTGGTCACATTTAATGTTGTTTAAAAAAGGAATTTTAACAGAAAGCCATTGGTCTGCTTTGACTCTATGTAACCCTTTGCAAAGTAAAACACTCTGCCCCTATATCATTCCCATGATCAGTTGTAGATTGAACCATTGTGATCCATAGACTTTTTATTGTCTGATACTCAGTCTTTCTATCTGTTGTTTTTAGTCTGAAAGCTCCCCTGAAACTGCCTCAACAGCATAGCAAGTCACAAGCCTCCGTTGACAGACAGGTGATGCTTGTGCTTGTGAATCATTGACTGGGAGTCAAATCTAGGTCTCTCACATAGAACGTGAGAATTCTACCTCTGAACTATCATAGTTGTTGTGTACTTGTTAAGTGTTACCAAGTTGGTTGTGACTCATATATAGCAACCCTGTGTAGGTTTTCCAGGGAGTGACTGGTAAGCTTGACCCACTGACCTTGTGGTTCAAACCAACCTTACAGTCCTGCACATTAACCCACACCACCGCACCAGAGCTAACCACATTTTAACTTTTATATTTGACTTAGGTAAGAGGAATCCTGGCGGTGTAGTGGCTGCATTGGGCTGCTACCTGTGAGGTAGGCAGTTTAAATCTGTCAGGAGCTATAAGGGAAAAACCCTGTACAGGGTTACTATGAGTCAGAATCAACTCCAAGGCACACCAGTACCATCAACAGCAATGAAGGGAAGTACAATTGATTGATTTGCATATGCTTGCAAATATTTTATTGTAATAAATATAATTTTTGTTTTGTGTCCTCAAGTATGTTTAGACTTATAGTGACCAAGTATAGGGTTTCTGAGAGCAACTGGTGGATCTGAACTTCTGATCTTGTGGTTAACAGTCTAGTGCTTACCCTACAAGACCACATTTAATCTGAGCATAATAATTCACAGGTATTCACTAGAATTATTTTTACTTCAGATTCTGATAATAACTTAAAGAGTAGCACCAAGAGTTACTGTATAATCACCTTAACTCAACAGGATATTGAGGTTCTAGATAAACTGATGGATATTTTGTACTTATTTGCCTCTACAGAAGGAATCAGAAAACGATGGGACAAATCCCACCTGGCTTCTGTTTTCATATGGCTCTTGAACCAAAAATATTTTTACATTTATTAAAGAGTAGAGAACAAACCCAAAGAACAATACCTTGGGATATATGAAAACTATGTGGAATGCACATCCTGGTATGTTCAAATAAAGTTAACTGTACCACCATCATGCTCATATATTATCTATGGATGCTTTTTTGTTATATGGTACTTTCAATAGACAAATCATGACTTGCAAAGACTAAAATATTTATTATATAGCTTCTTATGGAATAAGTTTGCAGACGCCTTTCTAAATGCATATTTTTCATCTTTTCTCCTTTGCTTAAAATTGCTATCATTCAAAAAGAAATTGACAAATCTGTTCTACTCAAAAATTATTTATTTCTGTTATTTTTCCTTCCTGATCTCTCCTCTCCTTAAGTTTCTCTCCCTTCTCTCTTGTTTCTTTTCCTTTATTGCTACAGCCTATATAGAGACCTTGTTCAATATAAATCATGATGACATGTTTCACATGTATTCTTTGCACTTGTTCTAGCAAAATGTATATTGTTTTTATTGCATTTTAGATATATATATATATATTCAATTATGATATTGAGTTTTCCCTTGGCAATGTACAAATTTTTCATTCACTCTGTTTTGATATTTATATCTAGCAAACCACTGTAAATGTCTTTACAGCCTCCCACTTTAGACATTTTTATGTAAATTCTCACACTGATGGGCACCAACACAGACTGCATCCACTTCCTAGCCACACAAATAATATCAATGAATCCTCATTCTTCGATCTTTATGTATTAAAGATTTATTTGGTTTATATCCATAAAGCATGTGATGAGTAATATTCTATTTCTTGTGTTTGCTAACAGCTCTTAAGCTATATCATCTCCTCTTTACCTTGTGCCCCATATCTGGAAAGATGATAAGGAAAATTGAGTAACTCCTTTGGACACAGGCAAAGGATTAAAATATCAAAAACATCTGCTAGTGTATCACCCTGTCTCCATCCACGAACTGCAATAAAAAGTTGTCTCCTTTTACATAATTTCAAAACACTGGAAACATACTCTCCACAAATAACTCAATTATGTAAGCAGAAAACCCTTTCCATATCCTTTTAGCATGTGTGTGGAGTCATCAGTCTCCACATTTGAAGCAAACCTCAAATGGGATACACCTGCCTCTGTAGATGAATAAGCTGGTGGTTGTGTGCTGTCCAATCAGTTCCAACTCATAGCAACCCTGTACTAGGTTTCCAAGGTGGTAAATCTTTATGGGAGCAGAAAGACTTAGCTTTTTTCCATAGAGCGACTGGTAGATTCAAACTAATGACCTTTCAGTAGCTGCAATCCTGTATGCTGCCAGGGCTCCTTGCAGGTGACCATAGAAAACTAAGTTTTTTTCTTGTTATATACCATGATTATATTAAATACAAGTCCCACCAAACAGATCTCAGTAATGACTACACTGGTGTTATTCCTATCAATAATGCAAAGATCTCCGAAGTCCCAAGATTTACTTTCTAGGGTCAACATGACACATCTATTATGTTGCTTTGGGTTAAGGGCATTGTGCATATCTGAGTTTACAGTTTTCTTGGAGTTAGAAAACCAAAAGGGAAGAACACGGTCAGTATTTCTCAAGCTGGGGGAACTGAAGAAAAAATTCAAGCCTCGACTTTCGCTATT
>NW_006408611.1:8875140-8884032 GCF_000296735.1 Chrysochloris asiatica
CATTGTTTCGTTCTGCTGTGCATGGAGTCGCTATGAGTCGGTTCCGACTCGATGGCACCTGACAACAACAACAACAACTGTTATTTATGTTTCTATACTGCACAGTGTGTAGTTTTCATGTATATATTATGTGTACTCAGGAGTCCTGGTGTGGCACTGTAGGATAAGCACATGACTGCAAAGTCGGTTTGAACCATGAGGTTGGTGGTTCAAACTCACCAGACACTCCTTGGAAACCTTTTACAAGGTTGCTGTGAGTTGAAACTGACTCAATGGTACTTAACAATAATAAATATTCTATTACACGAATAAATTATCAGTCAGATAATCATTATCATTATCTTGATGCTTCAAATGTAATTACATGAGTCTTTATAAAATAGAGGCAGAAGGATTAAAAGAGCAGAAGGAGATGTGATGGTAAAAGTAAGAGTTTGGAATAATGCAACGTAAAGGTCATGAAACCAGGAATGTAACTGGTCTCTAAAACTTGAAAAAGGCAAGAAAATATATTCTCCCCTCAGCATCTCTAGAAGCAACCTGGTCTTCTGACACCTTGATTTTGAATAGTGAGACTGACTTTGAATGTCTCATCTTCCAAAGTACAAGACAATAAACTGGTGCTATTTTAAGCTACTGCATTTATGACAATTTGTTAGAGAAAAAAAATAGAAAACAAATACAAATTGTGGTACCTGGAAGTGGAAGAGTACTTAACATATATCTGAAAATATGGCAGGGGCTTTTGGAATTAGGTAGGGGCAGACATTGGAGGAAAAGTGAAGAGTATCACAAAGAAACCTGTATCATTTCAGAGAATTCCTAACTCATAACACATAGAACTTTATTTGGATATTTAGTGCTTTGGGTGAAATATTATTTGGATATTTAGTGCTTTGGCTCAGAGAATACCTAACTCATCATAAAAGACTCTCATGCGAGTATAGGGCGTTTTGGGCTCTGGTAGAGTAGTGGTTACGAATCGGGCTGCGAACCTTAAGGTCAGCAGTTTGAAACTACCAGCTGTTCCATGGGAGAAAGATGAGGCGTTCTGCTCCCATAAAGATTTACAGCCTCAGAAACCCTGTAAAGGGTCGCTATGAGTCAGAATCGACTCCACAGCACATAACAACAACAACAATAATATTAGAGACTGGAGGAAATTTGATTCTTGTTATGTAGTGGCAGAAAGATTAACTTGATTGCATTCTAGCCTTAGGAAAGCAGAACTTGTAAGCAAGGAATATAGATATTTAGCTGAGGTGATTTCTGGCAAATTATTGAAGGTACACTCTTTATAGTAAAATATGAGAGGAAACAAATAAATTAAGGTGAAAAAACCTTTAGCAGACTGAAACCAGGAATTCATTATTTTGGAAAATTTTAGTTTCTCCAGAGCACAAAAAATACTAAGATTGGGTGATTCAATGTCAGAAAGTAGGATCTGGAGAGAAAACCAAGAGTGTGAACCAAAGATTACAGTATTTAGTAACACAGAAGGTTCTTTGAAGAAGATAAGACATGTCATCTTTGCTCAAATTATCTCAGCAGAAGTCCTATATTGAGATAGGATTATCTAGGAAAAATCTGTGGAGAAGTCTCTCTTCTAACGGTGTGAATGCTCATGACATAGAAAGAAGTTCCACAAAATATTTGAGACTGTTTGACCAACAGAAATATTGATAGGTTGAAATGAAAGGGAAAAAGAAAAGAAAATGGTACAACTCTGTTGACTCCCAAGTTTCTAGAGGCAGAAACCACTATTTATGTATTATCCTTCATGAAAACGGAAAAGTGGCCCAAAGGGATGGATTCATGGGGCCAGAAGATAGTGCCTTGGACCTAGAAAGTAGAGTCTTGAGTACTGGTGACTTTTTTCTTCTATTTTTTCCCCTTTTTTGAATGGCAATGTCCATAACTGGTATCTGATGCCAGTTTAATCATTGTATTGTATAAACAGATCATTAATTTTCTACTTTCACAGGTCAACATATGGGGGGCAATGCTGCCCCAGAATGGACAATATGCAGTTTCACTCTACCTCATTTAGATTTTGAGATTTTAGATAATTGACCTGATGAAATTAATATGAGATTCTAGAACTTGAAACACTGCTTTAATAGATTGAGAGTTTGAAACATGTTGGGATAGGGTAAATATATTTTGTATATGAGATGCATTAATATCTTTATTGATCTCAAGACACCATGGTAGACTGAATGCTATAACAAGGTTCTGAAGGGCCTGGTAGTGCTGTGGGCTTAGCATTGAGCTGCTAACCAAAGAGTCAGTGGTTCAGACCCTCCAGCTGGTCAGTGGGGGAATGATGAGGCAGTCTGCTTCTGTAACAATTTATAGCCTCAGACCTGGCAGTCTGCTTTAGAAACCTGGGCAATGGAAACCCTACAGGCAGGTCCAAAATATAAGTAGAATGCAAGACACAGTAGCATTTGTACTTTTGTGCTGTGTCTTATATATTCGAAATGAGCCAGAATTAACACGATGGTAGTGGATTTGAGGTTTCAGAATAATGACCTTATTCTAATTCCTGGATTATATGACAATATTACCTGACATAATAAAAGGGATTTTGTAAATATGACTAAGTTGAAGACCTTGTATTATTTGGGTGATTATCTTGTATTATCTTGGTGACCCCAATGTGATTACAAGGATCTTTATGAAAGAGAACTATGAAGATCAGAATAGAAATAGTCAGAGATCTGGAGATGGAAGCCAGAGCTAAGTGGTTTGATTTGTTCATGACCTGAAAAAAGCAAAGAAATAGACTCCAGAAAGACACAAAACCCTGACCGCTACTGGATTTCAGCTCACTGAGACCTATTTCAGACTTCAGATGACACGAATAATATGTTTTTGTTATTTTAAGCCCCTGAAAATGTTGTAATTTATTTCAGGAGCAATAGAAAATGAATACAAATATTGGGTTTATATTTTGGTGTTTTCTTTTGTTAAAAAGCCTTAGATTTCAGAAAAATCATTGAATGAGCTGTTTAAAATGGGTAAGTGTTTTGTGATATCATTGTTTTTTATTTTTGTTTTTCAACTGAAAGTAGTTTCTGAGCAAAATCATATGTTAGGTTAGTAATTATAGTGCTTGTCTGAGTTCATATATGTTTCCAACACTGTACTGGGAAAGTAAGCAAAAGCTGGCAGAGATATTTAAGCATCTGGGAAACGCTACAAATTGTGATAATCTGATAAAAGTGATAGATGCTAAATTCCAGAAGAAATGCCAACTTAATCTTATCATCTGTTTGATCTGTTTTGATCCATAAAGGTTTTTAAAGGAATGTTTTATTGTGTTATAAGTGAAAGTTTAGACAACAAATTAGGTTCCTACTTAACTATTTTATACTAATCTCATCATCTTAAAAGTCTAACATCTAAAAGAGTTCCTGGCATCTAGTAGTAACAAAATATTTATCAAATAGATGTGTTACTGAATCACTTGCTCTTCTGAGAAACAATATGCTACTTCTCATCTTCAGGTACTTGTTCATGCTGTATCCTCCTATAGTAACGGTCTTCCTCATCCAGGTTCTGACTCTTCATCATTTCACTGGCTGGCTTCCAAGCATCCTCTTTATCAGTTCAAATGTCAAATCTCTTGAACCTACTTTCCACTGTCCTAGTAGATTACTTCTTTGTATAAACATCATATCTTGTGTGTTACTTTATAAAAATAATTACTATGATTAATAGAAACTATAGTATGTAGTAGTTGCGTAAGTAGCACCATTTCTATGTGTGTCTCTGACACAAGATGATCTTCTGTAGGTGAGTCATTTGCCTTATTCAGGTCTATATCTCCAGCACCTGAAATATTGTGGGGAAGTTAGAACTTACTGAATGCACATGGTGTTGTTGTTAAGTGCTGTCTAATCTGCAAAAATTCATAGTGACCCTGTAAAGCATTTCTGAGGCTGTACATTTTTTGGGGAGCAAAAAGCCTCTTGTTTCTATCTAGGAGCACCTGGTGGGTTTGAACTACTGACCTTTTGGTTATCAGCCCACTGCGCCACCAAGGCACTTATGTTATTAATTACTGTTAAATCAGTTCCAATTTATAGCAACCCTGTACAGAGTTTCTGAGATTGCACATCTTTGAGAGAGCAGAAAGCCTCATCTTTCATATCTACTCTGGGGTGTACAGTCTTGTGCTTACCATACAGAGCCACCACACTTCTAATTGAATGCACATATGAATCAACATATTAATGAGTGACTAAAAACAGGTATGGATGAACATATGAATACTTGTACACGTATTAGGAAGGAAGCTGCTTTCCAAGTTCTGAACCTATTTGTTCCTTGTTTACCTCCAAAGTGATTGAGGAGATTCTATTGACCTCTCCTTTGAGGGAACAGCGCTGGTTCCATGAAAGAGTTTTCACGTTTCATAGAGGACACTCAGGTTTGAGACCTCGTGTGCAACCACCACCCATTGGTCTGTGGAAGTTTGCAAGTTGCTGAGATGATTAGGTTTCCGCAGGGCTTCTAGACTAAGAGTTACTACTAAGAAAGGCCTGGCCATCTGCTTTAGAAAACTGGGCAATGGAAACCCAACGGGCAGGTCCAAATATATGATAAGGAGAATGCAAGGCCAACACGCATTTTGTGCTTTTATGCATGAGGCTGTTATGAGTCTGTGCCAACTGGAAGACACCTAGCAACAGCAACAACAGCAAAGTAACAAAAGGTAGAATACACTCAGAAAACCAGAACATTAGTTCTAACACTTACTTTGGAAAATTTCCCTTTGCCTTTTAAAACTCACTTTTCTACCTAAAAATAAATAAATAAATAATATCAGGTTTAGAATTGTTGTTGTTAAGCATCATTGAGTCAGTTCTGACCCATAGCAACCCTGTATAGGGTTTTCAAGGGGTGGCTGGTGAGCTTGAACGGCCAACCTTGTAGTTCAAACTGACTTTGCAATCTAACACATTAACCCACAGTACCACACTAGGACTCTAGACTCTAATTTTTTTTATTTAAAAAATAATCACATCCATTAACCTCTATTTACACCATTAATGTGAGCGATGATTTATTCTGTGTAAATTCTAATATTGTACAAGAATATAATATTTGAAAGAGGAAAATTTTGATACATTTTATTTATTTATTATTGGTTCAATGAGTATACTTTTAGAGACATTAAAATATTTCACAAACTACTGAGGTGATATTCCATACTTAATGAAATATTCAAGTCATGCATTAATGTTGTTTCTCATATCTGGAAGAAACAAACTCGACAAAAATCCAGCACCTTTGGTTTAGCCCTGATCTCCAGTTCCCAGAAAGCTGTGTTATCAGGTTTTGTAAACCTGTACCACTAAATATTTATGTCTAAGTAAAAAACATTTAATTATATTTCACAAGTATTATTTTATCCAAATGCCACTCACTAAAAAACACTTTAAAACACTAATTTAACTTTATTTTCACAGAAATCAAATATGATAAACAATATCAGTGATAACATTTGAAACATAACATATACTTATCAGAAAGACCAGAGCCCTGAGTGTGGACACTAACTGATACATCTGTTAGATCCTTCCAGATGGACTTTATCCCTGATGGACACTTGCTTTTATACATAAGGAAAGGAAAGATTTTGGAGAAGTGTGATAATTTGTGGCCCACAGTTGAATTTTGCTAGTCAAAAGCCAATTGCTATTTTCGATAAACATAACGATATATATAAATCTTTTTTTTAATTTTAAATAAAACACTATACAGGCTTTCCCTGCTATTCAAAAGAAGAGCATGTCAATGAAAATTTTCATAAACCTAAATGAGATAGGTCATGATGTGGTGCTATAGGATAAGCACTGGACTGTTAACCTCAAGGTTGACAGTTTAAACAAGAACAAAATGGCATAAAGTTAAGAAGTTATTGTTGTTGTAATTGTTAGTTGCCCTCGAGTCAGTTCTGACTTGTAGTGACGCTCTACATACCAGAAGGAAACACTGGCCATTCCTGTACCATTTTCACAGGCATATGTTTGAGCCCATTGTTACAGGTACTGTATCAACACATCTTGCTGGGAGGCTTCATCTTTTTCACTGACCCGCTACATTTCCAAGCATGATGTCTTTCTCCAGGGACTAGTCCCTCCTGATAATATCTCCAAAGAAAGAGAGATGAAGTCTCGCTATGCTGGCTTCTTAGGAACATTCTGGTTGTACTGTTTCCAAGACAAATTTGTTTGCTCTCTGACACACCATTGTGCTTGCAATATTCTTTGACAACTCCATAATTCAAATGCATGAATTCTTTTACAATATTATTTATTCATACTTTTACATATATATGAAGCAACTGAAAATAACATGGCTTGAGTTAGACACATCTAGTCTTCAAACTGGTATCTTTGCTCTTGAAGGCTTTAATGAGGACTTTGAAAGACGATCTGCATAATCTGCTGTGTTTTGATTTCTTGACTGCTGCTGTCATGAACACCAATTGTGGATCTAAGCAAATTTGATACCTTTGACAATTTCAATCTTTTCTCCATTAATCTTGATGTTGTTTATTGGTCCAGTTGTGATTATTTTTGTTTTCGTTACACTGAGGTGCAATCTATATTAAAAGCTGTAGTCTTTTGTCTTCACTAATGTTTCAAATCCTATTCTCTTTCACAAAGCAAGGTTGTGTCATCTACATATGGCAGGTTGTTAACGTGTCTTCCCCTAATCCTGATTCCATGTTCTTTTTCATACAATCCAGTTTCTCAGATTATTTGTACAGCATACAGATTGCATAAATATGGTGAAAGGATACAAAACTAATGAACACATTTCCTGATTTTAAACCACCCAGTACTTTTACTGACTGAACAATTGCCTCTTGGTCTATGTACATGTTCCTCATTAGCATGATTAAGTGCTCTGGAATGTGCTTTCTACGTAATAGTATCCATGGTTTATTATGATCTACACATTTGAATATCTTTGAATAGCCAATTAAGCACAAGTAAACAAAGACATCAAATTTGCTTGGATCCACAATTGGTGTTCATGGTAGCAGCAGTCAAGAAATCAAAGCACAACAGATTATGCAAATCTTCTGTCAAAGTCCTTTGTTTTCAGCAAAGATCCATGTAAGCTCAGCAGTGATAGCTAAAGTTCTACTTCCTTTTGTGAATCTCGCTTGAATTTCTGGCAGCCTCCTGTCAATGTATGACTGCAACCATTTTAAAATTATCTTCAACAAAAATTTACTTGCTTCTGATATTAATGATATTGTCTGATGAGCTCCATATTCGGAGACACCTTTCTTTGGAATGGGCACATATATGAATCTCTTGCAAATCGTTTTCAAGGTAGTTTCTATTCCAAATTTTTTTTTTACATCGACAAATGAGTACCAACAATGTTTCAGCAGTTGACTGAAACATTTCAATTTGTATTCCCATAATTCCTGGGAACCTTGTTTTTCACATATCTTCAGTGCTACTCGGAGTTCTTCTTTCAGTACAATGGATTCTTGATCTTATGGAGAACAAACTAAGAGGCCTCTAACTCTTAAAACCTACTACACAGCCAAAGTAAGCAAAACGGCCTAGTCTAGTACAGTGAAAGACACACAGATAAACAGAAGCGAATTAGGGACCCAAAAGTAAGTCCATCCACCTACGGTCACCTCCAGGGCAACACATATGAAATCGGGAAGACATAGTATTTCAACAAATGGTGCTAGAAAATCTGGACATCCATTTACAGAAGAATAAAACAAGACCTGTGTCTCATGCCATAAAGAAAAACAAACTCAATGTGGATTAAAGGCATGCATGTAAGATATATAACTAAAGACACAAAGTTAATCAATGAAAAAATAGGGACAAACTTCAGGAATTTGGTTGTTGTTGTTGTGTGCTGTGGAATCATTTCCGATTCATAGTGACCCTGTACAGGGTTTCCGAGACTGTAAATCTTTACGGGAGCAGAAAGCCTCATCTTTCTCCTGCGGAACAGCTGGTAGTTTCAAAGTGTTGACAGAGTATCAGCCCAATCTGTAACCACTACGCTACCAGAGCTCCTTGTAAATCGCATAAATACAACATCAAATATAAATGAAAATGCACAAAAGACACAATAGATGACTGGGAGCTCCTAAAACTTAGATATTTATGTCTATCACAAATATTCTTTGACAGTTACCAGGTGTGGGAGAGATGGAAGAATAATTTAGACTAAACAGTTGTTGTTGTTAAGTGCCATAAAGTCAGTTCTGACTCATAGTGACCCTGTATAGGGTTTCCAAGGAGCAGTTGGTGGGTCTGAACTGCTAACCTTGTGGTTCATATTCCAATACTGATTCTACAGCACCACACCAGGCTAGATGGTAGACACATGTTAACTTGGATGATGGGGAACACAATTGACAAGACAAGGGAGGGAAAATACTGGTGGGTCCTCATAATCTGTGTGGTATAAAACAGGTAGTTCCCTTCTCTAGATCCAGATATCTTATCTATGAAAAGAGAAGGTTTGGCTAGGTTGCTGGGAGCATTTTCTACATCTAAAATTTTACAATGAAATGTCTATGCTATATGCTCTTAATAAGACCCCACTGTCTCTCCATTACAAGATATATGAATAGATAATGAAGTGCAAGGGTTCTCACAGATACTTCTCTTTCAAAGAATATTTATGATCCAAAGTGTAGTCGAGGTGAGACAATCATATTTTGCTTTAAATGGATGTATACAACAACCAAAACCACAACAGCAAATATTTTTGTTTCTTTTGTAACTCAGAGAAAAATAATTGACACACCAATAATTTTGATCCTTGAATAAAAATTTGACTGACATACAAAACACTCACTGGAATTTCTACATTCTTTGGAAT
>NW_006408611.1:8884453-8886221 GCF_000296735.1 Chrysochloris asiatica
TTGTTAGATGTTAGCCAGTCATTTTCAACTCATAGCAACCCCATGTAAAAGAGAATACTCACTGCCTGGTTCAGCACCATCCTGATAATCCTTGCGATGGTTGAGCCCAGTGTTGCAGCCATTGTGTGGTTAGCAGTCCACTTCTTACCATACATTTACCATTTTCAATACATAACTTACATTTAGGGCTCTTCAGCAAAGGGGATTGTGCATATGAATGGGACTGGTAACCACAGGTCGGTGGTTCAAACTCACCAGGCTCTCCTCAGAAACCCTATACAGGGTCCCTGTGAGTCAGAATCAACTGGATGGCTCTTTAAAACTACAACATCACAGGACCATTTTGCATGAAGTATCGGTTTCTTTAGTTCCATATAGAAATGTTAAATAGCAGATTTAGGATAAATGATTTACTTTGTTGATTTTCTTATTAAAAATACATAGAAAAATCTATGACCTTCATTTTAGAATGCAGATTTTCATTTTATTCTAACTCAGGACAATAGGTCCTTATTTATTTTTTCCAATTGCAAAGAAAACATTTAGTCTTTATGAATGCTAATGTGCAGCCCTGGGCTTCCTAATTTTATTTATTTATTCACTCTTCTTCCCTAGTTCACTCAGTCGCAGTTTTAAAACTGTTTATCCAGTGCTACTTACAATTATAATCATTCTGTGTATTGTAGTAGCATAATGAAGAAACAAAATAGACAATTCTTGGGTTTAAATTTACACCAAAATATTCCAGAAGGGCCACATTTCACTGGAATTCAATGGAGGATTCAACTCCTTAATTGTTTCTCTGTTCTCTTCTAAACTTCTGAATCTTTATCTCAGTCTCTCTGAGTGATGATTGCTAAATTAAGAAATGTGTACAGCTACTTGGGTAGAGTGACAGGTGAAGAGGTTCACTGCTTATCAGCTTAGGGGAAAACAGAGAAATAAAGCGAATTAGTCCATCAGGTCCAGCGTACTCTTCTTTCATTCAGCAAATATTTATTGGCAAATGCATGACATATGTATATGTCATGAACAAAACTGACAAGATATATGCCTTCAAGAAATTTACAGTCTAACACAGAAAATGTACATCAAACATGCATTTTCATTCATCTTCTTGTAAACACACTTTAAACTTTCCCACCTTTAAACAGATGTTGCCCATGACTATAATAAGTCATAATCCAATTCAACTGTTTCCTTTTACAGCAAAATAGTGTGGAGTTATTAATACAATTTCTCTGCTTTCTATTATTTCCATTTCAATCAGACATAATAACACTTTCAATTTCTATTATCAAGTTTACCAATAACTTTCACATTGCCCAACCCAATTTTTTTGTTTTGTTTTTTTTTTAGTTCCTACCATAGTCAATCTATTTGACAAATAAAACCTCTCCTCCTGCTTTATTTCTTTATTTTTTTTAACACCAGGACTTTTTGGTCTATGAGTTATATATTGAGCTACTTAGTTATCTAACCATCATTCATCTGTCACTTTGTCTTACTGGGTTGGCTTGTGTGTCACTGTGATTCTGGAAGTTATGCTATGGATATTTTAAATACCTGCAGAGTCACCCACAGTGGACAGGTTTAAGCTGGGCTTCCTGAGGAAGACAGACTAAAGAAGAAGGAGACACAGTCTACTTCTGAATATTTAGTCACTGAAAACCTCATGTAGAGCAGTAGAACATTAACTATGCCAGGGTATTAAATATTGAAAAATTATGAAAAGCACTAGAATATTGTTAAATATAGTGCCTGAAGA
>NW_006408611.1:8894291-8899942 GCF_000296735.1 Chrysochloris asiatica
GAGAAGAGGACAAGTGGAATACGGAGGCTTATCCAGAGAAGGAGCAACACCAGAGATGGAGGCAGAAATGGGGATCAGCTGAGGACTGTAGATTCATGTAAAGAAAGGGACTGAGAACTGGCGGCCAGGAGGCAGACTTGCAGAATGTTCCCTTTGGTGGTGGTAATTTATTATATATGCCTGAGTGTTAAAACAAACAACAACAAAAAGCTAAAATGTATAGAGGGAAATACTGTTAACTGATGGTACATGGAGGGGATTATAATCATTGTAATGAAACAAAGTATATGATTTGTTGAATGTAAAAGTGATGATCTGCCCTGTAAACTTTCACTCAATTTACACACATACACAAAGGACAAGGACATGGAAATACATGGAAAACAAAATGAAATCTTTCAATAAACTGATGACGCATTGGAAGCACTCACTTATCCATGCCAAGAAATTTGGACGACAACTCCTTGGCCAACTGATTGGAAGAGATCAGTATGTGCACCCACTGAAAAGAGAGGTGACCCAACAGAACAAGGAAATCATTCAACAATATCATTGATATTTCATGTGAGTAAAGTTTTACTAAATGTAATACAGAAATGGGTGAAGCCATACTTTGACAGAGAACTTCCAGAGGTTCAAGGTGGATTCAGAAGAGGATGCAGAATAAGGGATATCATTGCTGAGGACAGATGGAACTTGGATGAAAGTGGAGAATACCAGAAAAAGGTTTACCTGTTCTTTATTGACTGTACAAAGGCTTTTGATGGTGTGGATCATGACAAACTATGGACAACATAGCAGAGAGTGAGTATATCGGGACACTTAATTGTGTTCATGAGGAACCACCACATAGACCAAGAGGCAGCTATTCACATAGAACAAAGGAACACTGAATAGTTTGAAGTGAGGAAAGGTTTGTGCCAGGGCTGTATTTTTTCACCACATTTACTCAATCTGTATGTTGAGCAAATATTCTGAGAAGTAGGGTTATATAAAGAAAAGCATGGCATCAAGATTGGAAGAAGTCTCATTAACAATCTGTGATAAGCAGATGATACAACCTTGCTTACTGAAAGTTAAGAGGACTTAAAATACTTACTGATGAAGATCAAAGACCAGAGCCTTCAGTATGGATTGCATCTCAATAAAAAGAAAACAAAAATCCTCACCACTGTACCAATAAATGATATCCATATAAATTGAGAAATGTTTAAAGTTGTTAAAGATTTTATTTTGCTCGATTCCACCATCAACACTCATTGACACAGCAATCAAGAAATCAACGGTTGTTTTCAATGGGCAAAACCGCCAAAAAAAAACCTTTTAAAGTGTTCAAGAGCAAAGATATCAGCTTGAGCAGTAAGGTGTACCTGACCCAAGCCATGGTATTTTTAATAGCCTCATATATATGTGAAAGTTGGACAGTGAATATGGAAGAATAGGTGCATTTGTGTTACGGTGTTGAAGGAGAATATTGGAAGTACCATTGAATGCCAAAAGAAGAAACAGATTTGTGTTGGACGAAGTACAATCAGAGTGCTCCTTGGAAGCCAGACTGGCCAAACTTCTTCATCTCTCATACTTAGGACTTACTGTCAGGAAGGACCAGTCACTGGAGAAGTGTATCATGTTTGGTAAAGTGGAGGATCAGTGAAAAAGTAGAAGAGCACCAATGAGATGGAATGGCAGCAACGGCGTCAGGTATAGAAAGGATTGTGAGGTTGGCCCCGGACTGAGCAGTGTTTTCTTCTGTTGTGCATAGGATCACTGTGAGTTGATAATGACTCAATGATACCTAACAACAACAACAACAACAACAACAACAACAACAACAACAACAACATTCTATCTAATAACTTCTCATCTCTTCTCTGTCTTTGAATCAATTTCTGTCTCTCTGTCTCTTTGCTTCTCTTACCTCACTACTTTCTCTATATTTTTTCTCCCCTTTATTTTTCTTCCTCACATGCTTGAGTCCTAAATATTGAAGTACCCCAGGAGTAGTTGTTGGGCAACATTCATTCTATGCTTACATACAATGAAGTTTAATTAAGCTTCATTCACAAGATAGCAAGAATTTTAGAATCAGATCTAACTCTTCTTCTAAAGCACATCTGAGAAGTATGGTGGTGGTGAGAGCATGCCGCGGAGTCGGTTTCAAATGATAGGGTTTCCGAGGTTGTAAATCTTTGCGACAGCAGAAAGCCTCATCTTTCTCCCATGGAAGACCTGGAAGTTTTGAACGGCAGACCTAGAGTTTAGCAGCCTGATTCATAACCACTGCGCTACATGAACTCCTTGAGGAGTATAGATACGTTAAACATATCTTTAACAAGACATTTTAGTTCCATTTTCCATATTTTAACATTCCAAAACCAACAATAACAACAGCAAAAGACAATGTGATGTCATTTAAATAGTTGATTATTGCATACACCTAATCCATCAAGATAATCTTGTTAGTGCTATTTCAGTATAATTTTAGAATGTGACCTCTTCTCCTCTAGTGGTGTTCAATCAACAATAAATGATCCTAAATAACCTAACTAGATGAATCCTTTCTGTCCACTTACCTATTTACTATGCAGGAAGATAGTGACTTCCAAAACTGAAATCAATTCTTGGCATTCCTCATAAAAAATGTCTAATGGTTCTCAATTTCACTCAACAGAAAAATCAGACACCTTAATATAGTCATGATCATCCTGGATGTTCTGACTCCAGACTAGATGGTTGATCCTAAACCTTGTATCTTTTCATTTTCACTAAGCACCCTTTTGTCCAACATTGATCTCTGTTTTGTGGTTTTAAACACCAAGTACATTATCCCATCATGAAACTGTCCTTAATATTTTCCTTGCATTAAAAAGAAAATGTTCCCCTAAATACTCATATCCTTCCTTCCTTCATCTCTTTTAGGTCAAGTTCATATATGACCTTCTTAAGGAGATGTTCACTTACAATATAAGCGATGTGTTATGACAAAATAATATTATTACTAGCCATGATCCTGCAACTTTTTCATCTACTTGTGCTTCCTCTGAAGAAGTTTCTTAGAAACAGGATGTAGAATGAACTCAGCCAGTCATCATGGCACGTTTCTCCTCTATTGATCTAAAGCTACTATTAAGTAGTAATTTGGTGATACGAACTTGGGAGAAAAGAAACTTCTAGAACCTCTTTTTAGTACTTTTCTTTCAAATCGAGTCAATATTATTCTGCTTCTTATTTCTTTTCCTTGGTTTACATTCTCCTCTTCTCAGCTTTGTAGTTTCAAAAATACCTCTCAAGCTAAACCTATGCCCTTACACGTCAAAAGTGAAAGATAAACAGAGAAAAATAAATATATATAATTTCTTTGTGTCTCTCAAAATTTGTTTTTTGGGCAACTCTAATACATCATTGATAATTAAAAGAATCAACCTTTAATCTTGTAGACAGAGAATGAAAGCAGTTGCATATGCATTAGGAAATCATTTGACTATCTCTCCAGACTTTGTAATGGAATAGAAATAGAATTAATCATAGATAGAACAATTTGGCAAGTTTCCCTTAAATTATGTCTCACTTCAGCTAAGGTATCTTTTGTATGGTAAATTAAATATAATCCATCCACAATAAGTTCCAACTGAACTTCACAGCATAGATTTCTGCTAATAACTACATAACATATTAGGAGACTCAACAAACCCATTTATTTAAGTTGAAAACAAATGAGTAAAAGGAGAGACTTGTTCATCTCCACTTATTCTTAACAAAATGTTTCCACCCATGACACCACTTTTTGGTTTTCATTTGGAAATGGAGAGAAACCTTTGAAAACTGAAAAACTATGGGTCTTTGAAGTTGGGAAATCCTTAAAAGCCATTCTGTTCTACAATTACAATCTTACTATAGATGCTATATTATAATTTTAATTTATTGTTCTCATATTTCAATTAAACTATTATAATAGTTTGTTGTCTGGAATTACTGTCAGGAATTAAAGTCATACACACACATATACACACATTGTAAATGATCACATTTAAGTTTGGGAAGCAGAGTCATATACAATGTTTTCTCCCATTATTTTGTATCCAAATTTGTGAACACTTGTGAAATATTACTTGGACCAAAGTTGATTTCAGAGTTTCAAATCTGACAGCTTTTTCTTTTTCTGCTGTGAGAGATGAGGATGGAAATGAAAGAAATGATATTAATGGGACCAACAGCCTCAATCAGTCACAATAAATACACAGAGTCTTTGCAAAATTCAGATACTATCGCACTCCAGTAGAAGATGCTAACAAATATTTCTTTTTACATTTCTGCAAGAAAGATTTTTTTCTTTCTTTCTTTTGAATAGAAATAAACAACAAATTCCCCCAGGCTGCCCATTTTACAGGTAAATATTTTGCTTATTTTCAATCTCCAATTTAAAAAATTAAAACATTTTCTCTAGTAATCAGGAACATCTAATTAAGGCTTCTAAATGATATACAGGTTTATAATTCAAGAGATCAACTGGGACATGATTAATAGGTTATGTGCAACTTGGGAATTTAGACTAATAGAAACATATGTAAGACAGTGACAAGGGAAATGCAGATCACTCAGTTGGATGCGGCAGTACTTAGTGCAGACCATATGTTGAAAGCTGATCTGTCTAGTCATTTCATTGTCACTTTAGCATTCAAATATTTGAACATTTAGCACCCAAAAATTATCTGGGGCAAACTGATTACATTGTTCAAAATAAACTTTTGACAGTTTCACTTAATTTTTTTTCAAGCAGTCAAATATAAAGATGTATAGGTACAAGTTGTTTTCATTGCTAAGTGCCATCAATCAGTTATAACTTTTATGGAAATTATGTACAACAGAAGAAAATACTGTCTGGTCCTGTACCATCCTCAATCATTACTGTGTTTAACTCCTTTGTTGTAGCCACTGGGCCAATCTATCTCCTTGAGGGTCTTCTTTTTCATTTACTATCTTGATCATTCTTGTAAGGTGCCATCAAAACATAATCGACTCAGAGCTACCCTATGCATAACAGAATGAAACACTGCATGGTCCTGCGCCAGCCTTACAATGCTTGCTACATTTCAGTGTATTGCTGCTGTCACTGTGTCAATGACACAGTGGTGGTCTTCCTCTTTTTCATTCAACCTCCACTTTACCAAACATGATATCCTTCTCAATTGACTGGTCCCTCTTCATAATATGTCTGAAGTATGGGAGACAAGGACTGGCTGCCCTGCTTTCCAAGGAGCATTCTGGCTGTATTCTTCCAACACAGATTTGTTTGTTCTCTTGGCAGTCATGGCACTTTTAATATTCTACTCCAACACTATAACTCAAATGTATCAGTTCTATGATTTCCCTTATTCACTGTCCAACTTTCACATGCATATGAGGTTACTGAAAATACCAAGGCTTGAATAAGGTGCACCTTACTCCTAAAACTAACATCTTTGCTCTTGAACACTTTAAAGAGGTCTTGTGCAGCAGATTTGCCTAATGCAATACATCATTTGATTTCTTAATGGCTACTTCTATGAGTGTTGATGGCTGATCTGAACAAAATTAAGTCTTTGATAATTTCAATCTTTTCTCCATTTATATTAATATTGTTTAGGTAGCACAGTGGTTACGAATTGGGCTGC
>NW_006408611.1:8904402-8921475 GCF_000296735.1 Chrysochloris asiatica
AAAAAAAAAAGAGGGAGTTTAATTTCAGAGTTGGGGGGCAGGAAGGTAGAATAGTTTCTTCTTATCTAGATGGGTCTGATGAAAGGAGATGGAGATAGGATTCTTTTAATTCAATAGTGAGAAATTGTTATCATGACTAATTGCAATGGTCACAACCGTAAAGGAAGAAGATGTGTAACAAAAAGGGGGAGCAGTTAATCTTACATTCCAGGAACAGAGGACCTTAGGACCATCAAGAGGGAAGAGCATGAGTGAAAGTTGGGATCCTAGCCAGAGAAGCAGTGACATCAGAGACAGAGGCAGAGGTGATGGCATGGAGAGAGAGAGTAGCTGAGGAAAGAGAAAGGCTGTGTGCAGGCGGGCAGGAGGCTGGCTTGCAAAATATGCCCTTTGGTTGTTTAAATGATTATATATTCCCACTTGTTTTTTGTGTACATCAAAAAAAAAAAAAAAAGAAAAGAAAATCAGAACAAAGCAAAACCAACAAAGTGTATTGTCCATCTTTGCTCTAAGGTTCCCGCTACATTTTTCCATGGTTTTTCTGCTCGCCTGCTTAGTCTTGCCATTTGGTCTCACCCAGGATGTCGGCTCCGGGCCTCCGAGCCTGGCAGATTCAAAAGTATGTGATTTCCTTCTTCAGTTTCAAGTTCCACTAGTTATAAGCCTTCAAACTTTTAAAAGATTCCTAGCTATGTGCTAGATTCATACTTTGCAAATTCCATGTTGTGCTTATTAATGGATGTTTACAGCTGTTTCTCTTAAATTTTCGTTGTGCCCAATCTGCAAACAAAGGTCCCGAAATCTTTACACCAATCTTATCACCACAGTCGTCTATTTAAAGAAGAAGTCTCTTTCCCAGTCATATTTTGTGTGCCTTCCAACCTTGGGGGGGGCGGGGGGGGCAGTTGGGGAAGCTCATCTTCTGGCACTATATCTGACAGTATTCTGGTGCTGCTCATCCTGCTTCAACATTCAGTATTATGGTGCTGACAGTGTTCCACTGCTAGTCATAAGATTTTCAGTAACTAAATATGTGGAATTGGTCAATCTCTTCTTCCTAGTCTGTCTTTGTCTGGAAGCTCAGCTGAAACCTGTCCACCATGAGTGACCCTGCTGGCATTTAATATACCCATGGCATAGCTTCCAGAATCGTAGCAAAATGCAAGCCATCACATTATGACAAATTGACAGTTGAGTGGTGGAACCCTCCTGATAACAAATCAAAAATACATGATATAAAGCCTCACCAGCCTGTTTCTAAGGAATATTCTGGCTATGTTTATTTCAAGACAGTTTTGGTAGTTCTGACAGTTCAATATTCAATATGCTACAAAAGCACCATAATATGAAGTTGTTAATTCTTCTTCATTGTCTCTTACTCATTGTTCAGCTTGTACATTCCTATGAAGTCATTAAAAACACAATGGCTTGGGTTAGGTACAACTTAGTTCTCAAAATGACATCTTTTCTTTTTTAACACATTAAAGCGATCTCTTACAGTGGACTTGTAGTCCTGGTGTGGTGCTGTGGGCTAATGCATCATACTGTAAAGTTGTTTGAAGTGTAATGACAGTGGTTCAAGTTCACCAGCTGCTCCTTGGAAACCCTGTACAGGGTTGCTATGGGTCGGAATCGACTCAATGGCTCTTAACAACAACAAAAGTTCATTTATCTAACACAATGTGTCATTTGTTTTCTTCCATAGGTGCTGGTTTTGGATCCAAGTAAAATGAAATTCTTGACATTTATATAATCTTTTCTCAGTTTCTCATGATGTTGCCTACTGGTCCTTTGTGAGGGTTTTTGTTTTCTGTATGTTTAGGTGTAATCCATACTGAAGGATGTAGTTTTTAATGCTCATCACCGTCACTTTCAGCAAGCAAGGTTGTGACATCTGCAGCATATTACAAGTTATTAACGAGTCTCCTCTATACCTGATATTTTGCTCTTTGTCGTAAACTCATTTGATCTGTAGATTGCTCAAGTATGGTAGAAGAATATAATCCTGTTACACACCCTTCCTGTTTTTAAAGCACACAGTACCCCCTTGTTCTTTTTGAATGACTGTCTCTTGGTCTATGTACAGGTTCTGTTTGAACAGTTAAGTGCTCTAGAATTCCTATTGTTTACAATGTTACCCATAGTTTGTTAAGACCTACACAGTCTCTGCATAGTTAATAAAGCATAGTTAAACATCTTTCTGGAGTACCTGAAAGAAACCAGAAAGATAACTTCAGGTAATAGCATCAATTGTATTTGTTTCTTATGATGAATTCAAAGAGCTTTTGTCCTGGTGTGGCACTGTAGGATAAGTACTGGACTGTGAGTCACAAAGTTGTCTGCCGTTCATAAAGGCCAGCTGCTCCTCAGAAACATTAAACTGGGACATCATGATTCAGAATTGACTTGAAGGTACTTAACAACATTGCTCTGGTGGAAGTAGGTAAACATTTTTCAAAAGTTGATTTCCATTAAATCACAGACTTGTTTTCACTGAGGAGTCTTAAGTCTGTCTCCTTACAAAGGAGTACCCTCTTTAATGGTGATTATTTTGGATCTCCCATTGATTTGCTTATAAAATAGCAATATTGAATTTGTCAGTTATAACAAAGTTTTTGGTAATGGTAAGAATAATTTATTATGAGATTTCAAATATTTTAGAACTCAAGCTGAGTTTCAAAATAGGTCTTAGAGTGATAGAAACTCAAGATTGTAAGGGCAACCATATTCTATATTGTGGGTAAGTTTTACGATTTAATCATGAAGAACTCTGCTGCGAACCAAAAGGTTTCATTTTTCAAACTCACCTAGCAGTTCTATAGGAAAAAGACTTAGAGATCTTGAAAATAAATATTACAACCTAGAAAACTCCTTGGAACACTTCTACTTTATAATATGAGTTCTGTATAAATCAAACAATGATTCAATAATATCTAACAACAGCAACAATGTGTGTATATATGCGCTCGAACTCTCATAAACTATAGGAACATACATTGTTTTTAATTTGTGTATCTTTTGTGAGACTTAATTTGTTAAGCAATTAAAAGAGGATTTATAATATCTAGTTTAATAATTCTGTAAGTTAATGTGAGCATTAGTATAATTTTGAACATAGTGTTTATCACAAAGCAAACAATCCAAGCATGATTTATTGTTATTACTATTCTTTATTGTTTTATTTATTTATTTTTTTCATTTACTCCCTCCCACATCTTGGGATGCTCTATAGTAACTGTATAGAGCAACTTTGCAAACACTTGTCTCTTCAACATTCCCACCAAGTGGTCTTGAGTTTATGATACAGTTTTCTCAGTATAAGAAAATTCATCCCATGTCTAGAAAGCGTATTAAAAAAGGATACTGTAAAAAGTAATTTATACATGGGCAAAAATATATACTATGTATGTCAGAGCATGAAAAATTATCTGAAAATGTACCAGCTTTACTTGACCTTTGGTAAATAATCTACTTCACATTATTTGAATTGGTCTGAGAAAGACAAGTCAGCCTTGAGAGGAAGTCCTCTACATACAAATGAGTTTATAACATACCGAAGATAGGAGTCTTTCTTTTACCATATATAAGGGAACAGTACAAACAACAAAACGGTCTATATGCAAATATAACAATGCATACTTTGTTCTACATTATGGCCAACCATTGCATTCCAAATAGAAATAAATCCCTCTTGGACAAGCTTCCATTTTCTCCCTTTGCACTCTGAGTATACACATTTCTCTTCTTTATTGACAGCTTTTGTAAGCTCAGGATAGAGGTATTGACTTTCACTGAATGGAGCGCTAATCATTAGCCATTTTGGAGTGAATCCAAGACAATAAATTAGAGCAAGCTATCAGCTATGGTTGACTTGTAATGCTGAGCTGAGAGATTAAAAACTTGCATGCTAAAATAACCTTGAATCTATTGGATAGGAAATAAACTAGGAAACCAAATGAAGTGGCCTTCAAATGTAAAGCCTGATTAAGAAAGTGATAAAGAGTTGACTAATGAAAGGGAAGCTGAGAACTTGATAAAAAAAAAAAAATGTTCTGGAAAGCAATTACATGGAAATGTTCTGTTTTTCAGTGATTTATCAAATATTTATTATGTGTCCTAGGTGAGATATATATGTATATATATATATATATATATAACATATATGTATGTATAGAGACAGAGAGAGAGAATCTTGGTATGGTGCTGTAGGATCAGCACTGGACTTACAGGTTTTCTCTAAGTAAATATTAAAATACAGTACTTGAACTAGATGTGATCAATGGGCCACAGGAGGTAACACTATGGTTTTATAGGAGATGAAGCATTAGAATTACATATAAAAGGATAAATTATGCCAAAACTGAGACGAGAACACTTTAGACAGAGACAGAGGTACATGTGCAAATATTTCCAGGCATGCTCAGTAGAAGATATCTTTGAGCAGAACTTGCACTGTGCACAGAATGCATAACCCCTCTAAGGAACAGAGGTTTGATGAGACTGAAGGTAATATGATATTAAATGATGCATTAATTGCAAGTAAATGAAATATTTTAAGAAAGTGAAATAAGACCATTTTAGAAACTATTAAGAAATGAGAGGTTGACTGCCTTTATATTAGTCATATCTATTTTTTTAAAGAGGTAGATATGCTACTTTTAGATAAGCAAGTAAATAGACAAATACATAAATAGAACTATTATAAAGACTTAGGAGTCCTGGTGTGGTGCTGTAGGATAAGCACTAGAATGATGGCTGCATAGTAAGCAGTTCTAACCCAGCAGCCACACCTTGATACAGGATTACTATGAGTCAATAGCACTTAATAAACAAAACAACACGTCAGGTGTGTAGACAAGAAAAGCAAACTTAAAAATAGGAGTGTTAATGCCTTCAAAGGACTGGAATCAATGCTATAGATGACAGGTTAGGACTTGTTGTTGTTAAGTGCCATTGAGTCAAATCCCACCCATAGCGATGCTCTATAGGGTTTCTGATGAGTTTGAATCCCTAACCTTGCAGTTCAAATGGCTTTGCAGTCTGGTGCATTAACCCATGGCACCACACCAGGACTTGAGACCCTGCCAAATACCTGTATCTGGAAAAAGTTGTACGACTGAATTTTGCATAAACATTTTTATACACAGAAAAATGGGATATAGTGTATGTGCAAAGAGAAATCAAGTTTAAGTACTTAGAAAATCAGAAATGCTTGTAGATTGTTAGTAAATAACAATCAAAGCACAAACTGCTATCAGATCAGTGAATTCCCTGAGAGTTTAGAAAACTCAGAAACTGAGCAGCACTTCGGAAAAATACATATATACATATCAGAGATGGGAACGCAGTGGTTACCTAAGATAAGCACTGGACTGGGAACCACATGGTTCCCAAAAGCCTCAGAAACCCTATACAGGTTGAATATGAGTCTGAACTGACTCCACTGCACTTAATAACAACAACACATCAGAGAAAAAAATATAGCACTCTAATGCATGGCCAATGCAATAAAAATAAGACAGTAGTAAATTCTAAAAATTACCTCAAAAGTAAGATAATAAACATCAACGTAATTTAAATCAATAATTTTTAAAACCAAAATTGAATAGACAATCACGAGGAGTAAAATGACCTTGATTTAGGAATAAATGGAAACCCTAAATGACCAAAAATTATTAAAGATTATGAATTTAAAAGATATTAGGCATCAACAATGATGTTGTTGTTAAATGCCGTTGAGTCGGTTCCGACTCATAGTGACCCTGTCCAAGGTTCCCAAGGAGCAGCTGGTGGGTTTGAACTGCCGACCTTGTGCTGATCCCTACAGCACCACACCAAGAGTAGGTGTGGCGCTGTAGGATCAGTGCCACACCAGGAATTAACTGTTAAGGAATTTTTTGGAGTGAATAAATACAAAATTATAAAATCCAGAAATTCTTAGAAGTAACACTAGTGAACTATTCCAGGAGACTACTAAAAACACTTTTCTGTTGTTAAGCGCTGTGGAGTCAGTTCTGACTTATAACTACCCTGTGTAGGGTTTCAGGGGCTGTACATCTTTGTGAGGGTATCTTTCTAGTGGGCTTGAACCATTGACCTTGTAGTTGGCAATCCAGTCCTTATTGTACATAACTACCCCACTCCACTATAACTATTATTGTTATTGTTAAGTGCTGTCCAGTCAATTTCAACTCATAGCGACTCTGTATAATGTTACCAAAGAGTGGCTGGTGAGTTTGAACAAAGATCTTGTGATTCAAACTGACCTTGCGGTCTGGTCCTTATCCTCCAGTGCCACACCTGGACTCCTATAACCATTGGTAAGTACCATTGAGTCAGTTGTAACTCATAGCAACCCTGTAAAGGGCTTCCAAGGAGTGGCTGGTGAGTTTCAATGGCCAACCTTGAGGTGCAAACAGACCTTTTGGTCCATTGCTTATCCTACAGTGCCACACCAGGGCTATAGCAACATAGAAATAAAATAAGGGGGAAAGAAAAAAAAAAAAACAAACATTCTGTGGAGTTAATTCTGACATACAAAGTCTACAGGACAGAGTACAACTGCCTCATAGCATCTCCAAAACCGTACGCTTTAAGGAAAAAGGCTGTCATGTTACTCTACTACAGAGAAAGACTTCTAACATTTAAGCTAACAATCGAGACTTAATCTTGTGCTATCACAGCTACCGAGACAGGAAAAGGAAACTTGAACACAGGCTAACTTCACTTATCCAATGCTACAATGCGTAAAAACCTAATCTAAAGTATGTTAAAGTTTGCCTGGAAATGCATTAAGAAGCATGACAAAATATCAATCAGCTCAGAAACACAAAGAAAAACAAATGTTAAGGAGAGTTGTTGGTAGAGGTGTTAGGTGGTTGTTAGGTGCTGTCCATTCTGTTTCAACTCACAGCAACCCTACATACAGCAGAGTAAAACACTGCCAAGTCCTGGACCATCCTCACAATACTTATGTTTGAGTCCAGTGTTGGTGCCACCATGTCAATCCATCTCACTGGGAGGTGGGGTGGGGCGGTCTTACACTTTTTCACTGATGCTCCACTTTTCCAAGCATGCTATGCTTCTCCAGTGACTGGTCCCTCCTGTAAACATTTTCCAAAGCACATAAAACTAAATCTTGCCATTCTGTCTTCTAAGACGCATTCTGAATGTATGTCTTCCAAAACAGATTAGTTTGTTTTTCTGGAAGTCCATGGAGTTCTGGTGTGTCATTGTGTGAAAAGTGCTGGACCGCAAAGTCAGTTTGAACCACAAGGTCAGTGGTTCAAATTTAACAATTGTTCCTTGGAAACCTTATACAGGGTCACTAAAATTTGTAACTGACTTGATGACAATTAACAACATCATACTTTCAACATTCTTCTTCAACACTGTAATTCAAATGCCTGGGTTCTTCTCTGGTCTTCCTTATTCATTGTCTAACTTTCACATGCATATGAGGCTACTGCAAATACCTTGGCTTGGGTTAGGCACACCTTAGATCTCAAACTGACTTCTTTGCTCTTGAACACTTTAAAGAGGTCTTGTGAAAATTTGGTTAATGAAAGATTTCTTGAGTGCTGCTTTTACGAGTATTGTTTGTTGTTCCAGGTAAAATGAATTCTTTAACAACTTCAGTCTTTTCTCTATTTATCAAGCTATTTCTTAATTGGTCTATTTATGAGGAGTTTTGTATTCTTTACATTAAGATACAACCCATACTGAAGACTATAATCTTGGATGCTCATTAATAAATTCTTCAAGCCTGCTTCACTTCCAGCAAGAAAGTGGTGTCATCTGTATATCAAAGGTTGTTAATGAGACTTCCTCCAACCTGTTGCCATGTGCTTCTTTACATAATTGAACTTCTAGATTATTTTCTTAGTATAGACATTGAATAAGTATGGGGAAAGAATACAACCATTGTACAAATCTTCCTTGATTTTGTCCCATTCAGTATCTCCCTTGTATTATTTGAATGACTGCTCTTCATACAGTTCCTCATGAGCACAATTAAGTACTCTAGAATTCCCATTGTTTGCAATGTTAGCAATAGTTTGTTGTTATCCACATAGTAGAGTACATTTTCATAGTCAGTAAAGCACTAGCAGTATCATACTGTGTGGGGTGGACAATGCAATGCACAACCAATTTCCTTCTACAACAGTCTGTACAATCTTAGCTTAAGTGCTTAAGACTTATTCAAACCAACCACAACCTCCTCTCCCATGTTACCTTCTGATGTACCCTCATCAGCCATCCTTGCACAGAATAATAGTCATCCATAAAACACTATTATTTTTATTTCTTCAACAAATATTTACAGTCTAAAAAAATAAAAAATAAAAATAAAAAAGTTCTAGGAAACATCTTTCTGGTACTCTCTTGCTTTCAGCCAAGACCCATCTGATATCAGCATGCCAGCATTGTTATCCTTTGTTCCATGTCCTCTTCAGAATTTGGTTTGAATTTCTGGCAGGTCCCTGGCAATTTACTAATACAATCATTTTTGAGTTATATTCATCAGGGTTTTATTTGCATGCGATATTAACAATATTGTTCAATGATTTGTGCATTCTGTTCACTCATCTTTCATTGGAATGGGCACAGATATGGCTCTCTTCCAACTGGTTGCCCGGATAGCTGTGTTTCAAACTTCTTGGCATAGGTGAGTGAGTATTTCCAGAGCTGCATCAGTTTGTTGAAACATATCAATTTGCAATCTGTCACTTCCCGGAGCCTTTTTTGCCAATGCTTTCAGTGCACCTTGAAGTTCTTCCTTTGCTATCATCAGTTATTTATCACATTGTTGTTGTTGTTATGTGCCATGGAGTTGGTTCCGACTCATAGCGATCCTATAAAGGGTTTCTGAGGCTGTAAATCTTTACAGGAGCAGAAAGCCTCATCTTTCTCCCATGGAACAGCTCATAGTTTCATTTTGATGACCTTGCAGTTCACAGCCCAATTCATTACCACTACGCTACCAGAGCTTCTTATTTATATATAGTATCTATTAAAATGATTGGACATCTACCAATTCTTCTTGGTACAATGACTCTTTGATTCCTTCTGTCTTCATTTGGTGCTTCTGTGTCATTCAACATTTTGTAGATCCCTTCAAGACTGTAACTCAATGCTTGAATCTTTACTTGAGTTCTTTCAGCTTGAGAAACGTTGAGTGTGTTCTTCCTTACTGCTTTTCTAACTCCAGGTCTTTGTACATTTCATTAAAATATTTGGCTACTGAAAATACCATGGGTACAGCCCTTTGAAATTTGCTGTTCAACTCTTTTATTCCATTATTTCTTGTAATTGCATTAGATTCTGTACGTGCAAGAGCAAGTTTCAGAGTGTCTTCTGATATCCATTTTGGTATTTTCTTTCATTCCTGATTCTTTTTTTAATCTATTGATTTATTGCTGCATGATATTCTTGATGTCATCCCACAGCTCCTCTGCTCTTTAGTCATTAGTGCCTAATACATCGAATCTGTTCTTGGGGTGGTCTCTAAATTCAAGTGGGATATACTCAAGATCATATTTTCCCTGTTGTTGTAAACAACGTATTTGCAAGGAATAAGTCTTTGGTCTTACAATCCCTATTATGTGATCTCCAGCATCATTTCTATCATCTAGGCCATGTTTCCCAACTACCAAACCTTCCTCTTTCTTTCCAACTTTCTCATTCCAATCATCAGTAATCATCAATGTAACTTGATTGCATGTTTGATTAATTTCAGATTGACAGAGTTGGGAGAATTTTAAAATTTTATCATCACTGGTTGCAAATTTTATTAACAGTGGTATTAACTGATCTTCCTTATAGTTGTGTGGATATTATCCTATCACAGAGTACTTTAAGGTAGATCTTGAAATGTTCTTTTGGACAATGAATGCAACACCATTCTTCTTTCATTTGTCATTCCTGGCAAATTAAACCATATGACTGTCAAATCCATAATGGCAAATACCAGTCCTGCTGTGGCATTGTAGGTTAAAGCGCTGTACAATAAGGTCAGTTTGAACTCTGAGATTGGTGGTAAAAACCTACCAGTTGCTCCTTGGAAACTCTGTACAGGGTTGTTATGAATTAGAATGGACTCAATGGCACGTAACAGCAGCAAAAATAATGCCTAAAAAATAGATTTTTATGTGTTCTGCTTCATTATTAACAAATTCTAACTATTCTAGATTCGTATTTTGTACATTTCCCATTCTGATTATGAATGTGGATTTGCAGCTGTTGCTTCTCATTTTGAGTGTGGCCCATAAGAAATCAATGTCCTGGAAGATTTTCTTCATCCACTTTGAGTAGGCTGCTCTTTCCTAGTCATAGTTTAGTGCCTTATAACCTGGGTTTCTCATCTTCTGACACTATCTCTGCTAATGCTCTGCTGCTATTCACAAAGCTGTCTGTGGATAACCATTCGAAAGTGGTCTGGCTTTCATTCTTAGTTTGTGTTAGTTTAGAAGCTCTGCTGACACCTGTCCACAATTGTTAGGGAATAGGGTTTAATCACAAATCAACCACAAAAAAGGCATGAAATGACCTGACCTGTCAGGAGTGTCTAGTAAAAGAAGAGATAGAAAAGGGAATTTTCATCAAAATCAGACATGCACAGAGAAGAATAGGACTAATCTGATACGACCAAGGAACTAATCATAATACACCATAATAAATCAGCCTTATGATAAGCTCATGAATATACTTATAACACACTGATGTAATAGGAAATAAACACTTCTAACCCAGGAAGAAATGAACAATTATGAGCTTTAAATTATGATAGGAAAACAAAGGGATCTAAAGACAACTATTAGGAGACCCAAAGCCTGCCGTTGAGGAGAAGTAGAATAAAAAGTGAAACAAGGGACTCCTTCCATGTCCTCCTCACTCATGAGGAGAAGCCCGTTCTCTCGGAGAAGGTCTATGCTTTTTAAAAATCTCTTTGCTTGCTGAAACTTCTGTCTGTCTTGCTCCTTTTGTGCGCATATTGTGCCTGTTGTTGTTAAGTGCTATCCAGTGGATTCTGACCCACAGTGACCCTGTATACATTTCCAAGGAGCTTGAACCACAGACCTTGTGATTCAAACGATTTTACAGTCTGGTGCATTAACCCACAGCGTCACACTAGGACTCTGCATATTGTGCCTACACCCTACCAATTCTTAGGCGGGACAGTAGAACTGAACCAGGAGGAGTCTCATTCATCTGTGCTGTTACATTTTTGGTGCTAAAATCCAGGACCCCTCACATTCTCTTTGAACTCCCAGGTAAATTCTCCTAACTCCCGTTCCTTCCCTCACTGATAAGATGACTGACACTATGAACAATTGTTACTCTGTCATTTTAAACACAGAATTCTCGAATATCACCAAATGCAGAAGTGCAACTAATATCTCTGAGTCTGTGTCACTTTCCTGATATCTCTTCTTTCTATTGGTTACTTATTTCTGTACTTGGTTCCCCTCAAGGCAGACAGATATCAATTATTTGAGTCTCTGGGTGTGTCCAGGAGTCAAAAGACATAGAAGCATTTCTTCTCTCTAGTACAAGTCTTTGGAGACTCCCACATGAGTGTTAACCTAGTATAAGTGTTGCTGTTCAAAAAAGACACATGCAGATGCCTCAGGAGATTTTCCCTGCCATAACACATTATAAAAATAATTGGATTGTCCTGGAGACTAGACCTGGAGACTAGACCACATGAGGTCAAGTCCTCCAGACCACACTTGAGTTTTCCCAAGTAGTCCCATGGAGTGCCCAGAAGTAATGAGACATGTAAGAGGGAGGAAGTGACTAGAGGGTGACTTCTCTTATGAGTCGGTACCCATAATTATCACTTCTCTGGACTTAAAGACACAGCTCCATGTTACTAGTTCAGATCATATGCCTGTTTGCTTGGCTACTACTTCAAAACTCTACCTCTTGCAAAATCAGAGAGGGAAAAAACCTAGGTGCACACCCCATCCCACCCCATTTAGTTTTTACCATGGAATTTCTTTGTTTCAGGAATCTCTACTCTGCAACTTTGGAGGAATCCATGAGACACTTCTGTTTCTGTATTCAGGTAGAGTAGAAGTTCAGGGTGAGACTCAGCAGAGGTTGGACTTCCTCTGAGATCTATCTATGTCTTGGAAAGTTATATCTAAATCCTTACCAACAGAATTAGGTCCCACAAGGAAATGTTGGCTGACTGATCCTTGTTAGACTTACTCTTTTTTTATTTGGAGGCAAGCAAAGTGGGAGTTAAAAATCCCATTCCCGGGCCAGTATCTGACGTTGGGACACTGAGGAATCAGCACTCTGATCCACAAGAGAGACTGAGCTGGCCCTCCTCAGAGGTGTTCCATCCAGAAACCAGTGCCACAGAATGGTTTCCAGAAACCAGTGCCACAGAATGGTTTCCAGAAAACCTGAGTCCTTAGTGCCACCAACTTTGCAGGAAGTCCCAGGGGATGCCATGACCTCTCCTTGGGGGCATTTTCACCCAGTTATGGGTCCCAAGACAGAGCATGTCTTGTCTAAGGAATCACTCTTCTTAGGTTCTATGAGATAGACTCACTTTGAGATGTTTATTGAAGAACTGGAAGAACTGTACTTTTGAGAACCTGCGAAATTAATACTTTTCTTTATTACTTCTTGGCCCCAGTATACTGTGGGAGACCAAGAGAAATGGTCAGTAAATGAAATTTTAAGTTACAACACCTTTTTACAATTAGATCTGTAGAAGAAAAGGAGAGTAGTCAAAGGAGTCAAAGGTCCCTATGTTCAAGTCTTTAGGGGTCTTAGAGAAGATACAGAAAGATGCAAGGGTTGCACAGAAATGACTTCCATAAAGGCCACTAACTGTAGTGTTTAAAATTGAAAACAAGAGGCTAAAATGGAGTCTGAGTACACGTTTCCCAGACTACTCATGTCTCTCTAGTGTATGATCTTTGCAGCAGATGTCAGGGGCAGGTAAGTAATCTGTCACGGATCATGCACCATTCTCTAGAACAGATTTCAAACCATGCAAGGAGAAGCTAGGGAGCTTTTCAGATAATCCTGCTAAATTCATTGACAAGTTTGAACAATTAGCCTTAACATTTGAACTAATCTGGAAAAGACAACGAAGTGTTCCACTCTAGGTGTTGCACAGTGGACGACAGACACTGTATCTGGGCAACTGCCCAAGAATGCGGAGATAAAGTACATGTTCATCAACAGACATTACCAGCTGATGTTGTTGTTGTTGTTAGGTGCCATGGAGTCAGTACCGATCCATAGCGACCTTATGCACAGCAGAATGAAACACTGCTCGATCCTGGGCCAACCTCAATACTGTTGCCACACTTGAGTCCATCGATGCTGCCACTTGGCCAATACATCTCATTGGGGGTCTTCCTCTTTTTCTCTAACCCTCAACCTTACCAAACATGATATCATTCTCCAGCAACTGTTGCCTCCTGACAATATGTCCAAAATATGAGAGATAAAGTTTGGTCATCTTGGCCTCCAAGGAACACTCTGGCTGCACTTCTTCCGAAATGGATCTATTGATTCTTTTGGCAGCCCATGGCATTTTCAATATTCTCCTCCAATATCATAACTCAAAGCATTAATTCTTCTACGGTCTTCCGTATGTCCAGCTTTTGCATGCATATGAGGTTATTGAAAATACCATGGCTTGGGTAGGCACACCTTAGTCCTCAAGCTGACATCTTTGTTCTTCAACATTTTTAAAAAGTCTTGTGCAGCACATTTCCCTAATGCAGTACGCCCTTTGATTTCTTGACTGCTGCTTCCGTGAGTGTTGATAGTTGATCCAAGAAAAATGAAGTCCTTGAACAACTTCAATCTTTTCTCCATTGATAAGAATGCTGTTTATTGGTCCAGTGGTGAGGATTTTTGTTTTCTTTACATTGAGAGGTAATCCATACCAAAGTCTGTGCTCATTGATCTTCATCAGTAAATGATTTAAGTCCTCTTCACTTTCAGCAAGCAAGGTTGTATCATCTGCGTATCACAGGTTGTTAATGAGTCTTCCTCCAATCCTGATGCCATGTTTTTCTTCATAAAACCTAGCTTCTCGGATTATTTGCTCAGCATACAGGTTGAATAAGTATGGTGAAAGAATACAACCTTGTCGCACACCTTTCTTAATGTTAAACCATTCAGTGTTCCAATGTTCTGTTTGAATCACTGCCTCTTGGTCCAGCTACAGATTCTTCATGAGCACAATTAAGTGTTCCGGAATACCCATAATTCTCAATGCTGTCCATAGCTTGTCATAATCTACACAATTGAAAGCCTTTGCATAGTCAATATAGCACAGGTAAACATCTTTCTGATATTCTCTGCTTTCAGCCAAGATCCTTCAGACATCAGCAATAATATCTCTCATTCCACAGACTCTTCTGAATCTGGCTTGAACCTCTGGAAGTTCTCTGTCAATGTATGATTGTAGCCATTTCTGTATTACCTTTAGCAAAACTGTACCCATATGGGATATCAAAGAGATTGTCGGATGATTTCCGCATTCCGCTGGGTCACCTCTCTTTGGAATGGGCAGAAATATGGATCTCTTCCAATCAGTCAGCCATATAGTTAGTTGTCTTCCAAATTTCTTGGCAGAGATGAGTGAATGCCTCCTATGCCACCTCACTTTCTTGAAATATTTCAATTTATATTCCATCAATTCCTGGTGCAATTCCTTCAATGCACCTTGGACTTCCTCCTTCAGCATCATTGGCCCTTGATCACATGATACGTTTGAAATGGTTGAACATGAACCATGTCCTTTTGGTACAGTGACTCTGTGTATTCCTTCCAACTTCTCTTGATGCTTTCTGCATCATTCAATAATTTGCACAAGGAATCTTTCAATAATGAAAGTCATGGCTTGAATATTTTCTTCAGTTCCCCCACCTTGAGAAATGCTGAGCGTGTTCTTCGTTTCTGGTTTTCTGATTCCAGATCTTTGCACATTTTGTTGTAGTATTTGGCTTTAAGTTCTTGAGCTGATCTTTGAAGTTTACTGTTCAGATCTTGTACCTCCTCTTTTCTTCCATCTGCTTTAGCATCTCTATGCTGGAGAGCAAGTTTCAGTGTCTCTTCTGACATCCATTTTGACCTTTTCCTTATTTCTTGTCTTCTTAATGACTTTTTGCTTTCTTCCTGTATGATGTTCTTGATGTCATCCCACAACTCTTCTGGTCTTTGGTCTTTAGTGTTGAATGTATCAAGTCTGTTGTTCTTCAGAAGATTTCTAAATTCAGGTGGGATATATTCAAGGTCATATTTTGGCTCTCGTGGACTTGTTTTCATGTTCTTCAGCTTCAGTTTGAATTTGCATAAGAGTAATTGATGGTCTGTTCCACAGTGTGCCCTAGTCTGGACTGTGTCAATTCCCAAAGCAGATCCCCTGTGGAATTACCAACAGAGACAAACAGGAGTAGCTACAAGGAACCACATGATATACTTCCTACTGGAAGGAATGAAATAAATCCAGATTAAGCCTGCCAATTTTTGTAAATTAACAGAAGTCATCCAAGGGAAGGATGAGAAGCAAGCCCTCTTTAGAGGACCCCTAGTTGAGACTGTCACTAGGTATACTAATCTAGACCCCAGTTCCTCTGAAGTCACTATAGTTTAAAATACTGCTTTAATCAACCAGTCAACTCCAGGCATCCACAAAAAATGACAAAAATTAGCATTAGGACATGAACTGTCCAGTCTCAACTTCTAGAATTAGTTACCACTGTCAACAACAAATAGGAAATGGAAACGATGGGGAGGGACCACCAAAAGGTTAAGCTTCTTGCGGAAGCTTTAATGGCTCAGAATGAACCTCAACCTCTGATCCTGGCAAGAAGATGGACAGCAATGACTTCCAATGTGGAAAGCAAGGACCCCATCTCCAGTAATGCTGAACCACTATGGAAAAGTGACTGGTCCCTGAAACACCATGTCCTCAATGTGGTACTTGAGGCATTGAACATGATATTGTCCAGTGTTCCCAGGGCTTGCAGTGAAAGTCACAAGATCCTCTTGAACAGTGAAGAACCTGAGGACACACAGGGCCCAGGGATGGCAACAGCTACTTCACGCTTCATTGAAATCCCTCACAAGGAGTCCAGGTCATTTTGGACGTGGCAAGTAAGTTTATTCAATTCCTTATTGATACAGGAGCCAATTACTCATTGTCAAAATACTGTGGAGTATCTTTTTCTCTTTCAATATGTATGGCTGTTGACATTGATGGGATTCTGATGAAAAGGAGTTGTTAAGTGTCACTGAATCCATTTCAACCCATAGCGACCCTGTATAGGGTTTCCAAGGAGCAGCTGGTAAGCTTGAACCACTGACTTTGCAGTTCAAATGATTTTGCAGTCCGCCGCATTAGCCCACAGCGCCACACCAGGATGAGACCCAATAAATTGTTGAGTATGTGTGGAAAACTTCCCATTCATGGAGGAAATAGAAAGCCTATATCAGTGACATCAATTGTGGATAAATAAATTATAGAATCTTCTTTTTTACTAAAGCACCCATGGACTCTGAGATAGCTATCCTACAAATAATCCCTAAATCCATAAACTCATCAAAGGACTAAGGATATATTCAACCAATTTCATATACATACTAGACTTCAATTGAGTCCAACACCAAAGACTTTCAATGCAACTTTTTGTGATTTAGGACAAATGCTTCATATACATATAATTACATAGGAAATGGATGTATACCAGGATCAGGGATTCTTGATATAATTGCATGCATGGTGACTATCTGCCTTGTTTGGCCCATGATTGAGAAAGGATGACACTTCAAATGTGGAGGATTTAATGTCAATGAAAAGTTGAGTTAGAATACTGGCTGGGCCCATATTCTAAGTGAGGATTTTGCATGGACAAGACAAACTTTTGTTGAAATAGATCACTTAAAACTTTTTTTTTTTTTTTTTTTTGGATTTTTTTTTTTTGTTTTTTTTTGTTTTTTGGTTCTTTTGCAAAAGTCATATCTTTCCTGAATGAAAGACCAGTACCAGCACCAGTTGCCACCAAGTCAGTTCTGATTCATGGCAAGCCC
>NW_006408611.1:8923320-8925104 GCF_000296735.1 Chrysochloris asiatica
CAACAACAGCATTACTAATTTGTTGATAATCAATCTCTGGTTCTGTTTCGTCCATTTCTAAACAATTTCCTGACCTTTCTTTTTCCCCAAACATTAGATTGAATAGATTCAAGGATCCATCATTGACTGTCAGTAGGTTGCATTCTTTCTTTGTGTGTGTGTGTTGTTTTTTTTCTGTCCATTCACATTCTTTATATGACTGCCTCTCCCTGTTTTCTTGCCCTGGGCTGAGACTTAGTAGAAGTGATGTATATGTCACATTGATATTGCCTGATATAGTACCAAATGGCAGAATCCAGCATAATTCTATTAGCAAATAGGGTAGAAGGTGTCAAAATAATGCGGAAATTCAGGTTGGCATTTTGTAAACCCTGAGGTATAGAATCCATCTATTTTAAGATGCTAAATGGTACTTGGAAATGATGAGTGCCAGGCTATGGATCATATAATAAATGGCACAGGTGACTTATCATTTTAAGTTTAATAATTTTTCATGAAAATTGAATAAACCCTTTACATATATGTGGATTACAGTTCTATGTGGCACACAGGGGTTTGCCATGAGTAGGATTAAGTGGAGAGGAACTGGTTTGGATTTCTGGTTTAACAAACTGACATACATACTAGTTTTCTATCACTACTATAAAATTATTTCAGTAGCTTACCAGAACACAGTTTTCTTTCCTAGAGTTCTGTAGGTTAGAATCCCCAGTGGGCTAAAATCAAGGTTTCAGTAGGAATGCATTACTTTTTGAAGGTTCTAGAGGAAAATTCTCTGCTTTGCCTTTTCTAATTTCTAGAGACAACCCACATTCTTGACCCATGGCCATTCTTGACTCTTCCTTCATCTTGAAAGCCTACAATGTTGCACTTCTGTGTGCCCTCCTTCTGTAGTCACAACCTTCTCTGACCATAGCTGGCGTGTGCCTACTGCTTTTAAGGACCCCTCTGACTACATTGGTAGCACTGAATAATCTAGAATAAGAGTCACACAATAAGATGCTTAACTTACTGACATTCTGCAAACTCCTTGTAATCATATAAAGACACACATACATAGATTCTAGGAATTAGGATTGGGACATCTATGGGGAACATCATTCTGCTTACCACTATGTGCATATAACATGTGCGTGCATATTTTTAATTACATAATGAATTTGGACATATAAAGGGTAAATCATAAAGTATTGCTACTAGGGTTTCATTTCAGACATGCAGGGATTTATTCCAAAAACAAAATATGCTTAAACATAGCTCTGTGATCAGTGAAACTATCTCTGAGCAGACTAGTTCTCTCAGTAATACATTTTTCATTTCCTTGGTGATGGTGGTAGTGTGCTGTGGAGTCAGTTTCAACTCATAGTGACCCTGTGCAGGGTTTCTGAGGCTGTAAATATTTATGGGAGGAGAAAGCCTTGTCTTTCTCCTGTGGAACGGCTGGTAGTTTCAAACTGCTGACCTTGAGGTTCACAGCCCAACTCATAACCACTACGCTACCAGAGCTCCCTTTTAGTCTCCTTAGGATGCTTCAAAAAAAAAGTTCCAATCAAAACAGTGGCTTCCAAGGGGATCTTCTGAGTCAATTATATTTAAGGCAAAGAGGTCAGCTCAGAAGGTTATGGTGACTATTTTGTGGAATAATCTTGATTGTTGCTGTAGTTGTTAAGTGCCATTGAGCTGCTCCCAATTCGTAGCAAGCTTGTATAGAGTTTCCAAGGAACAGCTGGTAGTTTTGAACTGCCAAACTCTCTATTAGCAGTCCAGTGTTTATCCTACAGTGT
>NW_006408611.1:8925409-8926074 GCF_000296735.1 Chrysochloris asiatica
AAAAATGGAGCATAAAGAAGAGTACACCAAAACTCTTATTTTGACATGGTGGAAGTCAAAGAGAGCAGAACTGGTTCAAGAAAGATTAGAGAGAAGAAAACACTGCCTTTGGAAGTGCTTAGACCTAGATAGAGGCTATTTTGAGAAACAATAGCTTCAAATTTTGTATAACTAAGGTTACTGTGACTTTGCAGCAATACTTTTTGATTTTTATATTACATAACACTATAAACCCCTGAATGTTTTAGAAAGAAGAGAGCTATTTAACCCATATTACAGTCATTTCTGAAATTCAAATTATCTTTATTACACAGATGCATATTATAATGAGAGCTGAGGAGAAAGAGAAAAAGAGAACGCAAAAGTAATAGTCTAATAGATGTTAGTACAAATATGCTTGTTCTGGTGGGACTTATATGCTGAATAGAAAATACTCATATAACCTACACTAAGTAGTCAATTTTACATTTTTCTTCTGAGAGGACTGCAAATATAAACTAAAAATTAGAACATTCTTTAACATTTGCTATTGCTGTACCTGGACCAAGAAGCAGTTGTTCGAACAGAACACTTGAAAAGGTATTTTCAGTAACCTCATATGCATGCAAAAGCTGGTCAGTGAATAAGGAAGACAGGAGAAGAATTGATGCCTTTGAGTTACGGTG
>NW_006408611.1:8926304-8927614 GCF_000296735.1 Chrysochloris asiatica
GATGGACTCAAGTGTGGCAACAGTAGTGAGGTTGGCTCAGGATCAGACATTATTTCATTCTGCTGTGCATAAGGTCACTATGGGTCAGTGCTGACTCGATATCAACTAACAACACCACCAACAATTGCTGTTTTAGGTCTGTAAGCTTTGTATTTTAACCCTTTTATAAAAGCTAAGATAAATTATGGAATTTTGTGTTTTTCTTCATTTTGGATTGATAATCTATTTTCATCTAGTAGAGCAAAGACAGTACGGAATGCTTAATTTGTGTTCTCCAGAAATACATATTATAAATCTACACAAAAAGAGTTCTACCAATTTTGCTTATGGTCAATAAACATGACATTCTTTCCTATGGGATAATATTCTCTGTTTCTAACATGAGAAGTGGAAAAGACCTTAATTTAAAATTTCTCTATAGCTGTCCAATTCTAATCTTTAAACTACAATTACATTGGCTCAGACAATTTTTACATATATTTCACTATCTTTGGATGTTATTCTTGCTTCATTTAATGCAATTCTGTTTTTGTAATAGAAGGCTCTTTGCTGTTTGTAATTTTGCATTTTTTTCTATTTGTTGATGCTTTTTTTCTCTCTGCCTAAAATCTCCTCTCTTTTCTTCTACTTGGTAATTTATCATTTTCAGTAAATTTGCCTTCTTTCCTCTTTTCAAAGTCACCTTTCAGTGCAAACTTTCCATAGTTAAATACGATTATGTTTTCCATTCAAAAACTAAAGAGGATGTTTTGCTGGAAGTTTGAAAGGCTTCGAAGCATGCCTACTGCAGGTAGATGAAGCATAAAATGTCTCTGATGGTAGGTAACCCAATGCCAGGTGAAAATAAACCGCTTAAAGTAGAGGAAGGTAAAACGTAACTTATAACAAAATAATAACATCGGTACAGTTATCTATCAATCTATCTACCTAGCTATACATACATACATATATATGGAGTCCTGGTGAGATACTATGGGGTAATGTGCCAGACTGCAAAGTCGCTTGAACTGCAAAGATGACAGTTCAAGCTCACCAGCAGCCTTTTGGAAACCATTTACAGGTCACTATGGGTAAATTGATTCGATGGTACTTAACATCTATACATATATACTGGTGTGGTGTTGTAGAATAAGCACAGATAAGGAGACTTGTGGGTCCATATGATAGCAAAGGACTGCGAACCACAAGCTGGGTGTAAAGTGGGAGAAACATGAGACTTTCCAAACATGGTGGGTTTGACCTGTCAACCTTATGGTTAGCAGTCCAGTGCTTATTCTACAGCACCACACCAGGACTAAAAAAAATTTATA
>NW_006408611.1:8928554-8929576 GCF_000296735.1 Chrysochloris asiatica
AACAATATTCAACTCAATATTAAGATCGTGATTGGAAGAAGCCCAATCAGATAAATATAAGGTCGTTGGTAGTCATGTAACCCTGAGTCAGTTCTAACTCATAACAACCCTGTATACAATATCTGAGGCTGTAAATCTTTATGAGAGTAGAAAGCCTTCTCTTTATCCCAGTGTGTCTGGTGGACTCGAACTACAGGCCTGTTGTTTAGCAGCCTAACATATGCTCACTAAGTCATCAAGGTTTCCTACAGAGAACACTTTAAAAAGTTCCTAGAAATCAAGTTAATATATAATGGATTTTCTCACAAAATTTCTGAAGTTCTTTCATGTATTAATGTAAAAGTTAGCAAAATGGTTACTACTAAATATGAGAAGCAGTTAAGAGAATTGGAACGGGATATTGTTGGATTTTAGGATGCAAACAAAAATAGATTTCTTGATGAATGATTATAAATATATATAATAACTTCAATAAGTGTACATATATGTCTAAATGATTTTCTTTGAAGAATAGATTTCACAATTCATCTATTGTTACAGTCTTTGAGTCAGTTCATATTCATAGTGAGCCTGTTTAGGGTTCCCAAGGAGCAGCTGGTGGGTTTAAACCATCGACTTTGTAGTTGGCAGTCCAGTGCTGATACTACAGCACCACACCAGAAGTCTTCACAATTCATAAGATTCTCAAATTCAGCATGCTAATTTGTTCCAGAGACATATTGATTAGACTCTAGGATTCTCTTTGCACAAAATTTGTAAACAGGTCTGCCCATCCCTCCGTACTGAAGTTGGAAAACAATTCTGTGAGTGGCAGCTCTTAAGAGGAAAAGAGGAAACTAATGATGAAATGCCCCCATGAGGAGGTAAAAAAGGTAAGTAGTTTGTTCACATCTTCTAACCTCTAGGGAAATCAACTAATGATGTTTGTTAAGAGACGCAAGCTTTTCCTATTGACATTCCTTAGCTTGCTGTTTCTGACTAAAAGATTACTTGCAGTAAAGTATCCCTGAATCTAGGAAACA
>NW_006408611.1:8951374-8956430 GCF_000296735.1 Chrysochloris asiatica
TTTGTTTTTTCCCAATGGTCTTTCTTTCAAGAAGTGTCTTCTATTCCTCTAGCTGCTCCAGGCTGGTCTTCTTGTCCTTTCAAGTGGTCTTCTTGTCCTTTCAACCCACCTCAGAAGGTTCTCTATGAGGATCAGGATTCTAACCTAAGGTCTTCTACACTACAAAGGCTCCCCAAGAAGCCTATTTCACACCGCAAGTTCTAGCTCCACTTTTAGGTATTCTAATTAGTTATAGGCTGAAGATATACTTCCAAGCTTTCTATCATTTTTAAATCAAAACAAAACAAAACAAAAAACCTTTATTTTGAATTGAGCTAAGGCTTATAGGTATTATCATCAGTTTTACATTCAACAAAGCATGCATTTTGTTTCATTTCAATGACTGCAATCCTCTCCAGGCAACAAGTTACATCACTTCCTCACTGTGGTTCCTGTTTCCATTCTATCCTCTTTCCCATCTCTTCTCAATGTCCTTAAGTAAGTGTTTCCCTTTTGATATTGAATGATTTACCATTCCATGGTGAGCATACTTGTTCTCCCTGAATGACTATCTACTGCTTGGCTGAATACTGGACCACAAGGATGTGTTATGTTCTGGACCTGATGAGTGGTTGAGGGTCATAGTCTCAGGTTTATCTAGTCTCTTTCTGAACAGTAAACCTGGCCTTTTTTTTTTTTTTTTTTTTTTTTTAGCTTTTTTATACATTCTCTCCCACTCTATCTATTGCCTTTTAATGTGAAACCTTTCAGGGCAGTTGGTGGTCATAGCAGGGTTCTTCTGGTCTCTTCTGACTGATATTCACTGATATTCACCTAATCTATTGGTCCATTGGTCTAGTTTATTCCAAACATCAATTCCCATCACTCTTCTATCTTCTACCTAGAATGAATCCTAACCCAATACTTAATAAACTTATCCTTTATGCCCAGTATAATAAAAACAATAATAACAATAGAGTACAGGAATTACGTCTCACCTGTATCTCTTCCCACATGATCATCTGCCACTTCCCTTTCTACTACTGCTACACACACACAAACATGCACACACGCCTTCAGATGTACCTTAAGTTTATTAGCATAATACAATGCCATTCACTTAAAGAAATTATAGTTTCTGAAACTTTATGACAAATGAGGTCACCAAAACAAAACAAAGAATGAATACCTTTTCTTCATTCATATTAAATCAAATCAAAACTATTATAATCATCCAGTAGGGAAACTACCTACTTGCTAAAAGTTCCCAGTTACTATTGTTGCTAAGTGGAGTCAGTTCCGACTCATAGTGACCCCGCACAGGGTTTCTGAGGCTGCAAATCTTTAAGGGAGCAGAAAACCTCATCTTTCTCCTGTGGAACAGCTGGTAGTTTCAAACTGGGGACCTTGAGGTTAGCAGGCCGATTCGTAACCTCTATGCTACCAGACATCCTTAAGAGTTCCGAGTTGTTTTTGTTGTTAAGTGCCGTCAAGTCGGTTCTGACCCATAGTGAAACTGTATAGAGTTTCCGAGGAGCCGCTGGCAAGCTTGAACCTCAGACTTTGCAGTTCCAATGGCTTTACAGGCTGCAGCATTAACCCACAAAGCCACACCAGGACTCCAAGAGTTCCCAGTTGTTGTTGTTGTTATGTGCCGTGGAGTCGGTTCTGACTCATAGCGACCCTGTACAGGATTTCTGCGGCTGTAAACCTTCATGGAAGCAGAAAGCCTCATGTTTCTCCCGCAGAACAGCTGGTAGTTTCCAACAGCTGACCCTGAGGTTCGCTGCCCGATTCGTAACCACTACACTACCAAAGCACCTTAAGAGTTCCCAGAAGCCACCATTAATTTTCTGCATGTCTTTTGCTTGTTTGGCCATAGGTATGTTACCTTTGTTATTCGTGATTATAAAATGAATTTGTATCTAAAGTAACTCCAATAAACCTTAAATATTTTAAGAGAGGTTAGTCTAAAATAACACTCAGAAAACAATCCCTTGCCTATTATAATTTCTTGCTTGGCTGAACAACAATTTTCTGTGGAAGGCTATATATGGGGGGAGCTGAACTACCTCTAGGTTGGGTCATACACAAAAATTCATCTTTTTAAAATAGATAGTTTCACATTATCCATGGTATTGTTATTATCCTTTCTTGTTATATATTTTTCTGAACATTTTACTGTTCTGGAAGTAAATAAGTTAGACACATACACAAAGCTGAAAAAGTTTGCCTTTTTTTGTCTTTTTAAAAAATATTTAGTCATATTCCCTAATTCATAATACATTTTCATAACATGTACACACAAAAATTCTTCTTTGATCTGTTTTATTTTATTTTATTTTATTTTCCATTCCCTTTTCCTTCCTAGTCCCATTGCCCTCCCTCCTCATAAGTACCTTTTCTAACATATTTGAAATATGATTTCTTCAATTCATGATTGACATCAATGACATTGTTTCTGAATCATCCCTTATTTGCTGCTTTAGTGCAATGCTTATTTTATAATCTGGAAATATGTCTATTTACTATATAACACCCCATGGAATACATCCCCACATCGTATATCCAATGCTGCTTCAGACTGTAAGCATAAAGTCTCTTCACCTCCCCATTTCCATGGCCAGCATCCTATGGACATTTTGTTAATGTTCCATGTGAAAATCTGTGGGATTGCTAGATATAAGATACAGCAAATTTAATTTTACTAACCAGCTGAAACCAAGTCAATTCTGACTTGTGGTAACTCCATGTGCCTTTTAGCGACACAAATATTTAAGCACGGATTTATTGGAATTTGAATACATGAAATTTTCCTTTCATGTCAGTACTTTTTATTCTATGCTTCCTTCATATTGCCTTTTCTCTGAGTATAAAATGGGAAACATTCCCTGTTTTAGAGGTACTTGGACCATATCTAGTAATTATTATGAATTCCATTGGATGTTCAATATTGTGTGCATCACCTGAAACCAAGGTGCATTCTGAAAAGAAAAAGCAGACATTTACAGAGGCTTCAAAGCATAAGGAACAATGGAGAAAAAAAGAGAAGGCCATACATGTAATAAGCATTCATTTCTTCTGCCTCTGCCAAATACGTTATACTGATAGTACTTTTGTTTAATGCCATTAATGTACATGCCTAGAATTGGACAGCCATGTCCCAGCTTGGAGTACTGACAAAGCTAATATCGACTGTCATCCACATCACACCTTCCAAAGCTTCCAACAGGAATGCAACATTTGACTTACCAAACTGCTACTTCCTGCACAGCCAGCCTGGCTGCCAGCATGGGCTGTCATGCCACTGTAACAACAGCGCTCACCACTGACGCCAAAGTGTCATCCTCATTACCAAAGGCTCCAGCAGCACTGCCAATTCCAAAACATGGACCACTTTCGGTTTTGCTGCCATGAAAGCCAATGCTGTAACACCTTACATCACCTTTAAGGCACGGTAGGTCAGAGAACAAATAGAACTTTTTTTTTTTTTTTTAACTTAAAATTGATCTATTATGCATATACAAGTATTAGAATTTGGGGTTTAAACTAAGATACACTGAAAAAGATTTCTTATGGATCCAGAATTATTTTGTTCTTTAAATGAACTTGCTTTCCAAGTTTTAGTTCCTTAAAATGAAGTAACCCTTGTCTGACTCTTGATTTTGTCATACACCAGATCTGATGCTGAGAAAATGGCAAGGTAGGCCTTCCTGTCAGGGTAAGTAAAATGATTTCTCAGATTTGGGTGCTTTAGGAAAGATAAAGACACAATTTTGTCTTTAGAGGCAGACAGATTTCAATAGTTTTTTTTTTTTTTTTTTAATTTTAGAAAGGCATACTAATTTTAATACCTCATAGTTGACATGAAAAAATAGCAGCGAATTTTATATGAAATATTAATAACAAAGCATCAAATAAGTCATAAAAAATTTATAGCAATGTGACTGGAGTTATATTTTTATTTGGAACAGCAGCTGAGCGATTAAAGAAAAAAAGTAAAAAGTAACAATAACTTAATTAAATAAACACAATAGACAGAAATTTCTATCTACACTCATACTAGTTTTTAACAGTTTAGGACACTGCTTTTTCTTTTCTTGTTAATTGTTGTAAAGATATATATAGCTCAACCTTGTTTTTTGACTCTGGGAAAACATATTATGAAAATAAATGTTATACAAGACTACAATTTCTCCAATTTTATTTAATATATGGTACTTCTTAAAAGGGAAAGACTCAGTCTGCCAATGATAAGTTATATTATTTTGATTATAATATTACTTAAATATATACAATCATAAAGCAAAGTGTAATCATAAAGCCCAAACAAACACATACATTAAATGAAAAGAAAAATCTACAAAACCAATAAAAATTGAAATTAACAGCATTTATTTAAAATGTCAATTGAGGGTGTTTTTCAGAATTAAATTGCCACTCACTACAGAATATGCTATTGACTGCCAGGGAACACAGTCTCTTGAGTCAGCTTGCTCCACCCCTACGGGCTGTCTGAGGACACAATTTCCCACCACACTTCTCTGTTCAAAGGATTCTGGAAGCTTTATTTGTCAAACATGCTGTGAATCAATTGGCTTTCCCTTGGCACAAAGTCCATCTTTTACTTATTAACTTTACTTCTTTTCTTTTCTCATTACCCCAAGACAATTAAAACCATACTTTTGGTGCCAGCATGATTTTAAGCACAAAGAAAAATGCTGATTCTGAAACAGTATGCAGTAACTTGGATATAAGTTGGTCATCCAAATCATTTGAATTTGTTTTGTGTGTGTTTTTTTTTAAGATCTTTAAAGTACATACACAGATTCAACAAAGCCTAATTAAATCTCAGACCTTAAATTTTATTTTAATTTAGACTAAAGACAAGAGAATATACAAATTTTTAAATATAGAATAACACTCGCAAACTAGCAGTAAATGGACACAGAGGGAAAAAACATGCTTACTTCAACATGCTGTTGGTGTGCCTTTGAGTCTATTTTGACTCATAGCGACACTATAAGACAGAATCCACTCTTCCATAGAGTTCACAAGGCTGTCATCTTTATGGGAT
>NW_006408611.1:8956845-8959570 GCF_000296735.1 Chrysochloris asiatica
TGTGACTATACCACACCAGGACTCCTCACATATAGTCCTAGGAAAACTCATCTATAAAGATAAATGATGCATAGCATCTACACAATCAAGAAGACTAAAAATCTGAGTTAAGCTCTTCACAAGATACTAAATTTTATAATAGGTGGGAATGATTCTAGTAGCAATATATATAGGCAGCCTTGATAAATTAGAATCAAGGCACACAGATAATATTCAATGTGCAGATTTGTGGAAACATATATCTGACCCATTGATGTGAATCTCTGGGAAGGGATTATATGACTACCTTAACTACATGTGAACCAGCAAGGGATGATTTCAAAGCATTCCAAACATTAACATTCCACTTGAAAAGGAAGCAATATATTGTTTATTTCATAGATGACAATTATCTTTGTAGAAAATCCCAAAGAATCATCCAAAGCCTCTTATTATTAATATGTGACTATAGCAAGGTGAAAGACACAAGGCTAATTACAAAAATCAATTGTTTCCTATATATTACCATTAAATAATTGGAATTTGAAACTAAAAGCATAAAATTATTTATATTAGCATAAAAACTAAATCATTATAAGAAAAAACATATAAAACATCTATGTATGGAAATCTACTCTGATGAAAGTAATAAAAAATGATTTAAATCATTGGAAAGACTTTCTCCTATTCATCGATTGCTGTCGTTAAGTGCCTTCAAATAGGTTCTAACTCATAGCAACCCTGTATAGAATTTATGAGAAATAGCTGGTGAATTTGAACCTCCAACCTTGCAGTTCAAGAGCCACACAAGGACAGGAAAACTCAATATCGACAGTTTTTCAAAATGCAATGCATAAATTCCAAGCACTGCAATCAATATTCTAACAAGCCATCTTGTAGATACAAGCCAACTGGTTCTAAAACTTATATAGAAAGGCACAAGACACAAAACATCCAACACAATACTGAAGAAGAGGAACAAAGTTGACAAAGTCACACTATTTGGCTTTAAGTCTTGCTATAAAGCTAGATTAATTAATTCATTGTTCTTTTGACAAAATCATAGAAAAATAGATCTGTGTGACCAAATGGAATGTCCAGGAATAGACTCACATAATTATAGTCAGTTGAACTTCAACAAAGGAGCAAAAGCAATTCAATGACAAAATGAGGTATTTTCAACAGGTACTGCTATAACAATCGGATATTCACAAGCAAAATGAAATCTAAATTCAGAGTTTGTATCATTTACAAAAAAAATAACTTAAAATCAACCTCGGACCTATTTTAAGATACAAAATGAAGCAACTACTGGAAGATAACAGGAAAAAATCTAGGTGACCATAGGTTAGATAAAACATCAAAATCATAGTACATGATATTTTTAAATATTAAAAATAGGACCTCATTAAAATTTAAAACTTCGGTTTTGTAGACTATAATGTGAAGAGAATGAAGACAAGCCACAAAACTGAAAAAACATATTTGCCAAAAATAAACTATTTGACCAAGGATGACTTGTATCCAAATTACACGACTCTTAAAATAAAAGAAATAATAAAACAATAACCCAATTAAAATTTGGAGAAAATATCTAAACATAAAAACCACATCGTTTTCTCAAGGAGCACCTGGTGGGCTTGAATCAACAATCTTTCTGTAACCAGCCAGGAATTTAACTATTACACCATCAGAGCTCACCTACTGGGCACATACCTCATAAAAAATGCTGTAGAGATGGCGAATAAATATATGAAAACATGCTTGACATCATATGTCACTGTTTTGTTGTTCAATACTGCCAAGCTATTTCTAAGTCCCAGCAACCCTGTACATCACTGTTGTTGTTAAGTGCCTTCAAGTCTGTTCCCACCCATAGCGACCTTGTATAGGGTTTCGAAGGAATGACTGTTGAGCTTGAACTGTCACCCTTGCAGTTTAAATTGACTTAGACTTTGCAATCCAGCACATTAACCCACAGCACCACACCAGGACTCCTGTATGTCACTTTTTTTGTTGTTGTTATGTGCCATAGAGTCGGAGTCGGTTCCGACTCATAGCGACCCTATACAGGGTTTCCGAAGCTGTAAATCTTTACAGCAGCAGAAAGCCTCATCTTTCTCCCGTGGAGCAGCAGCTTCAGGCTGCTGACCCTGAGGTTCGCAGCCAGATTACTAACCACTACGCTACCAGAGTTCCTGGCCCTGTATGTCACTTGTTGTTGTTGTTAAATGCCATCGATTCAGTTCCGACACATGGTGACACTGTATAGGGTTTCCGAGGAGAAGCTGGTGAGCTTGAACCACTGACTTTGCAATTCAAATGGCTTTGCAGTCTGGAGCATTAACCCACACTACCACACCAGGACTCCTGCATGCCACTAAGGAACTGTAAATTAAAACAATGGTATAACACTACACATATGTAGTTGTTAGGTGCCATCGAGTCAGTTCCAATCCATAGTGACCCTGTATAGGGTTTCCGAGGAGCAGCTGGTGAGCTTGAACTGCCAATCTTGAAAAATTAAAACAGCTTTGCAGTTTGGCATTTTAACCCACAAAACAAACAACATTGCTGTGGCATTCATTCTGACTCATGGCAGGTCCATGTGTTGCAATTTTGAACTACTCTTTAGAGTTTTCATGACTATACCATTAAAGGAAGCTGATCGACAAGTCTTTATTTTCAAGAGCCATTGAGTGGGTTTGAAATGAAAACCTTTAGTTGTTGTTAAGTTCCACCAAAC
>NW_006408611.1:8960020-8962175 GCF_000296735.1 Chrysochloris asiatica
TGGAGTTGGTTTGGATTGATAGCGACCCTGTATAGGGTTTCCTATGAGTGGCTAGTGGGCTTGAACCACTATCTTGTTGGTTAGCAATCAAGTGCTTAACCTACAGCACTGCACCAGCACACATCTACTAGAATGATTAAAATAAAAAAAACATGGTCAACACATAATGTTGGCTAGGATGGAATGACAGGGATTTTCATGAACTGTTAGAGGGAATGCAAAATCGTACAGTAACTTTAGAAGACAGTCTGGCAGTTTCTTCAAAGATAAGCATGGTATTTCTATATGATTCAGTAACCATGTGCCTAAATGTTTAGCAAGTAAGTTGAAAACACTGCCACACAAAAGTCTACAAATGAATGTTGATAACTCTTCTATCCTTATTCCCCCAACTAAGATTCATGAAATTTAAAAACTAATAATAATAAAAAAGAATAAGCAAGGTACATCAGTAAAATGGCACAATATTCAGTAATTAAAACAAAATAATAATTAACTAGCAAGCCACTAAAAGAAACCTTGAATGCAAACAACAACAACAACAACAGCAAGCCACTAAAAGAAACCTTGAATGCACATTGCTAAGAGAAAGAAGTTAAATTGAAAAGACTACATACCATGTGTGAGGCATTGTCCACACCAACAAACAGTTAAGGAATCCAATCTGTACTTATTTTAGAGGGAGTGAGGTTTTCTTTATTCAATTTGCAAAGTTGCACACCCAATGCAGTAGACACAGGCAGACGTGCTGGCCCACAACAGTTTTATTCCTCTGTTCCTAAAAAGCCCCTCCTGCAAATCTCCTTCCACGGGGTATTTATTACAAGACCACATTCTCCCTCCAGAGTCATTACTAGTACTTATTGGGAGCATGCTCAGTTAAAGATAGTTTCCCCCTTTCCCCATGAATTTCCCCTATTTCCTTGATGGTTGTATTCTTATTTTAAAGTTTCTAGATGGTCAAACCAGTTCTTTACTTCCTTTTGTTACCCTAACCTGCTACACCCAACACTTCCCTTATTGCTCCACGGAAGAAGGACCACGCCCACAAGAGTTATTTCTCATACCATGTGGTTCCAATTCTTTTGAATTCTGGAAGAAGGAAAACTATAGCTACAGTAAAAAACTCAGTGGCTGTTATGGTTTGGGGTCAGCGAAGGGTGGTGGGATGTTTGAATGCATTCAGTATGAGGATTTTTTAAGCAGAGAAATTATGCTGTAGTTTATTGTGAAAGTGAATACAAGAGGTTAAGCACTTGTCAAACCTCAAAAAATGCCCAACAACACTATCCACCAACAACATAACAAAGAATTAATTAAAGCTAAACTTCTTAAATGCACTTCTGGTGTGGTGCTGTAGGATCAGCACTAGACTTCAAATCACAACGTCAGCATCTCAAACTCACCAGCTGCTCCTCATAAACCCTACAAAGGGATGCTATAAGTCAAAACTGACTTGATGGTACTTAACAGCAACAACAAGATTCTTAGATAGACACTAAGTTAAAAAATGACTGTTCATTATGTGTAAGTTGGAGTCCTGGTGTGGCACTTTAGGATGTTGTTGTTAGGTGGCATCCTGTCGGTACCGATTCATAGTAACCTTATGCACAGCAGAACAAAACAATGCCCAATCCTGGGCCAACCTCACAATTGTTGCTACACTTGAGCCCATTGATGCTGCCACTTGGCCAATCCATCTTGCTGGGGGTCTTCCTCTTTTTCTCTGATCCTCCACCTTACCAAACATGATATCCTTCTCCAGTAACTGGTCCCACCTGACAATATGTCCCAAGTATAAGAGACGAAGTTTGGTGATCCTGGCCCCCAAGCAGCACCCTGGCTGCACTTCTTCCAACACAGATTTGTTGGTTCTTTTGGCAGCCCATGGCAACTTTCATATTCTCCTCTATCACCATAACTCAAAAGCATCAATTATTCTATGATCATCCTTCTTCACTGTCCTGCTTTCTCATGCATATGAGGTTATTGAAAATACCATGGCTTGGGTCAGGTGCACCTTAGTCTTCAAGCTGATATCTTTGCTCTTCAACACTTTAAAAAGGTCTTCTGCAGCAGATTTGCCTAATTCAATACGACTGCTGCTTCCATGAGTGTTGATATTGATCCAAGAAGAATGAAGTCCTTGAGAACT
>NW_006408611.1:8968120-8970077 GCF_000296735.1 Chrysochloris asiatica
TAGACTATAGGGTAAACCTAAAGAAAGTTAATACTATACTACTTACCATGAAAATAAATATCAAAGCAGAAGAAGGAAACATGAAAACTAAGAAGAAATCGACAAGAAATAGCACAAAAAACACAAACTCAACACAAGAAGGCATGCAGAACAAATGAACGAACAGCACTACCAAAATATTAACAAAATGGCAACAATTAATTCATACCTATCAATAATTACATTGAATGTCCATGGTTTAAATGCACCAGTGAAGAGACAGAGAGTAGCAGAATGGATAACAAAACAAGACCCTTCAATATGCTGCCTGCAAAAGACACACCTTTCACACAAAGACGAAAACAGACTAAAACTATGGAAAAAATATACCAAGCTAACTGTAATAATAAACAAGCAGGAGAGGCAATACTAATTTCTAATAAAGTAAATTTTATGACAAAAACAAGCACAAGAGATAAACAAGTATACTATCTCATGAGCAAAGTGTCATTGAGCAAGACAACATAACCATAATAAATATCTATGTTCCAAATGAAAGAGCACCAAGATATATGAAGCAAACCTTACTAGAATTGAAGAAAGAAATAGATAAGTCTCAATTATATTGGGAGATATTAATACACCACTTTTGAAAGGGACAGAACAACCATAAAGACACCCGACAAAGATACAGAGGAACTAAACAGCACAACCAACATGACCTCATAGATGTGTACAAAGGATTCAACCCAACAGAGCACAATATATTTTCTTCTCCATTGCACATGGAACATTCTCCAGAATTGACCACGTGTTAGGTCACAAGCAAGTTTCCATAAATTTACAAACATCAAAATACTACAAAGCATCTCATCAGAGCACAGTGCTATAAAATAGAAATCAACAATAAGAAGACCAAGGAAATAAAGTCAAATACATGGAAACTGAATAACACCCTGCTGAAAAACAACTGGGTAAAAAAGAAATTAGAGGTGAATTCACAGTTACTAGAAACCAATGACAATGAAAACACAACATACCAAGTCTTTGGGACATGGTGGAAGTGGTGGTGAGAGGACAATTTATTGCAATAAATGAGCACATCCAAAAATAAGAAAGAACCAAAATTAACACATTAACAAAGCATCTTCAACAGTTAGAAACGTAGGGAACCTACAGTCACCAAAAGAAAAGAAATAATAAAGATAAGAGTAGAAATACATGAGATGGAAATAGAAAAGCTATAGAAAGAATCAACAGGACAAGAAGCTGGTTCTTTGAAAGGATTAATAAAATTGACAAACTATTTCCAAACCTGACAAAAGAAAAGAGGGAGAAGACACCAATAACTTGCATTAGAAACCACATGGGTGATGTCACAATGGAACGAATGGAAAGTAAAAGGATAATAACAGAATACTTTGAAGAGTTGTACTCCAACAAATTAAAAAACTTACAAGAGATTTTTACATTTTTAGTAAAACACGACCAACCTAGACTTACACAAAGTGAAGTAGAAAACTTGAACAGACCCATAATAAACGAAGAAATTAATCAGGTTATCAAAAAACTACTAACCAAAAGAAGTCAACATTCAGGGAAGAGCTGTCACCCTTTCTACACAAATTATTCCAGAATATAGAGGATGGAAAACGTCCTAATACATTTTACGAATCAAGCATAACCCTCATACTAAATCAGGGAAGGACATCACTAAGAAAGAAAATTATACACCTCATAAACATAGACGCAAAAATTCTCAACAAAAATCTACCCAAAGGAATCCAGAAGCACATCAAAAAAGTAATAGTTAAAGATCAAGTGAGTTTCACAAAAATGAATGAAAGGATAGTTCAATATTAGAAAAATAATCAATGTAATCCACCACATAAATAAGAAAAAGAACCACATGATCATATCGATTGATGCAGAAAAGGCATTTGACAAAATCCAACATCCATTCCTGATAAAAACACTC
>NW_006408611.1:8971832-8973033 GCF_000296735.1 Chrysochloris asiatica
GCTACCTTGAAGAACAACAAGGAAGCTGTAAGTCACTGCATAATATTGATGAACCTTGAGGACATTATACTGAGTGAAATTAGTCAATTACAAAAGGAGAAATACTGTATAGGACCATTATTGTAAAAGATTAAGAAAAAGAACCCACCCTAAAAGGGGAAAAAAATTTATACATATATTTACTGATCACCCGGATATATAGGATGAGGTGAGGTGGGGAGGGAGGGGAAGACAGAGTACAGGGTAGGGAATAGACACAGGATAGCTTGGGTGCTGCGGGCATGGAGTGGGGGGTAAATACACAAGAAGGGGAGGGGAATGGAAGAACAAGGAGGATGGGAGAACAATTACGCAGGTTCACATGGGCTAAGTGGGACAGAGGTAAATAATGATGTATGCACAACTATGGAACAACAGGGTTCCGGGATACAGGGAATGAGGCATGGTTTGAAGGGGTAAAAGGGGGGAACAATGTTCAGATACTTTGCTGTCTTTTGATTCATGTTTTCCCTTGTCTATCATTGTAAAACAGACCCTTGAGGGGTAGAGAAAGTAATAGAAACATCATAATGGAAAGCTCTTAAGTCTGTCTTCAGCCTATAACCGATTGGAATACTTAAAGGGGGCTAGAAGTTGCCCAGTGAAAGAGGCTTCCTGTAGAGCCTTTGCATTAAATAAGACCATAGGTAGAATCCTGAATCCCATCCAGAATCATCTGAGGTAGGACATTTCCACTGGAATGGACAAGTAGACCAGCTTGTAGTGGCTAGAAGAATAGAAGATACTTCATGAAAGAAAGATCATCAGGAAAAATCAAAATTATAATGGCAGTCTGATTGACTACTACAAGAACAAGCAAGCTGTTCACCTGGGAGCCAACAAGGCAAGTGGTCGGGTCCCTCAGAGCAAAGCCCTTTCCAAGTCTAAGACTCAAGGGAAATACATGAGCATGCAGGTGGGCTGTCTGGTGACCAAGAGAGGGAAAAACAGCAATGAAGTTGGGAGCTAAGCCCAACCACATCCAATAGACTCCTGTGAACCTGGTTGGAGACCTGGATGGCCAGCAGTGTAACAAGACCTAGGGGACTCCTGGGCCATGAGGCAGTGACATGGCCTCAGAGGACTAGAGAGGAGAGTGAAGCGTCCAGCTGATATGAAGTGAGGGGAGATGCACAAGAACACCTATACTTGCAGATAGTAC
>NW_006408611.1:8973978-8996825 GCF_000296735.1 Chrysochloris asiatica
GAGAGAAAGAGAGAGACTTGGGTGGAAGTTTAAAGAGAAAATTGGTTTTCCATTCAACAAAACAAGCACATTTTACTTCAAGGCATTTTTTGCAATTCCCACAATGAAATAGCTGTCTTCCTACTTCCTCCCTGTGTTTACCATTTCAATTAGAATTTCTTTACTATCCCAGCCTGCCTTCAGAGCTTATCCTTGGGCAAATACTGCCCTTTGATCTCCTATGATTGATTATTCTAGGGAATGCATACCTCCCTTTTGTTTATTGTTTGGATGAAAGTTGAGCTTCAGGGGTGGTTCATTAGTCTTTTGTGCTTTTTCTATACATCTTTGATTGTCTTCACTTTTCTTTTCTCCAGATAAGGAAAGATCAATAGTTGCACCTTACACAACTGCTCACAACTTTTAAGACTCCAATCCCTACTCAACAAAATAGGATATAGCATACTGTTGTTATAGATTATGTATAGTAATTGACATTTTGTTGAATCATTTTAGACAATATTATCCATATTATGTTATGATCCACAGTCAAAAGCCTTTACATAATCAATAAAGCACAAGGGGTTACTGAGTAGTTTAAAATCAGGAAAAGTGGTAAACAGGTTTGTATCCTGTACTATATTTGTTGTTATGTGTCATGGGGTCAGTTCCTACTCATAGGGACCCTGTACAGGGTTTCTGAGACTGTAAATCTTTACAGGAGCAGAAAGCCTCATCTTTCTACCACAGAACAGCTGGCAATTTTGAACTGCTGACCATGAGATTAGCACTCCGATTCATAACCACTATGCTACCAGAGCTATACTTAGTCAATATATATTCTGAGCAAATGGGATTGGAGGAAGAGTCATTAACAATCTGCAATATGCAAATGATACAGTCCTGCTTTCTGGAAGAAAAGTGGACTTAAAATACATATTGATGAGAATCAAAGACACAGTCTTCAATATGGGTTTCAAATCAATATAAAGAAAACAAAAATCCTCACAATTGGACCAATAAATAACATCGTGCTAAATGGAGAAAATATTGAAGTTGTCAAAGACTTCATTTTGCTTGGGTCCACAATCAACACTCATGGAAGCAACAGTCAAGAAATCAAATGATATATCATGCTTTGTAACTCTGTTGCACAAGACCTCTATAAAGTATTAAAGAGCAAAGATACCTGTTTCATGACTAAGGTGCTACTGACCCAAGTTATGGTAGTTTCAATCATCTCATATGCATTTAAAAGTTGGTAAATGATTAAGGAAGATCATAAAGTATTTGATGCATTTGAGTTATGGTACTGGAGAAAAATATTAAAATTAACATGGACTGCCCAAAAAACAAACACATTTGTCTTGAAAGAAGTACAGCCAGAATGCTCCTTAGAAGTCAAGATAACAAGATTTCATCTCTCATATTTCAGACATGTTGTTAATAATGACTAATTCCTGGAGAAAGACAGCAGGCTTAGTAAAATGAAGGGTCAGCAAAAAAGAGTAAGACCTTCAACGAGGTGTACTGATACAATGGCTATAGCAATGGGCTTAAGCGTAACAACAATTGTGAGGATGGCAACGGACCGAGTAATGTTTCTGTAAGGACCAAACTGATTTTACCTGATTTTGCCTACCTACAGACTGCTTGACTAAACTCTAGTCAGGCTCAGAAAAGCATTTTAAATAGACAAGGCCTCAGTTTTTAGTTCCCTCCAGAGACAAGGTCAATCTCCATTCTGTACATTAGCCTGAACACGTCCTCTAGCTCCAACAAAATGATATATGTATAAATAGCCAGGCAGCTCAAGGCCAGAGGCCAGATGTTTTCCTTTACCCTAGCCTAAGAACAAAGACCACCAGTCCTGACCAATTAAACTGTAACATCTTATAGTTTGCCAATTGTTAACCAATCCAAAGATTGTAAAGCTGAGAAACCTGAGCTGTTTGAAAACTCTATAAAAACCCTGCAGACAATGAATTCGGGGCTCTTTCCCTATTCCGGATAAGGTTAGAGACCTGGCTTGAGCTTGATTAAACAACCCTTATGTATTTGCATTGGTACACGGCTCCTGGGTGGTCTTTGGGGACCCCGAATTCTGGGCATAACATTTCATTCCATTGCGTAGTGTCATTGTAAGTCAGAAGCTACTCAATGGTTTCTAGCCAAAGACACAAATCTGTATGATTTTCTTCCTTTTTGTTTTGGTACTAAGATTTATTAATTTTCTTTGATTTTTATTACTCTGCTATTATCTCATCAAGTTATAAAACATTCCCTTTTATATTTCTATCATCTTGAGTTTCTTTCCTTTGTTGTTGTCATCATTTACAAATTGAAGTCTATGGTTCACTATTTTCAGTCTAGTGGACTTATTGATACTTCTGTGTCTGGTATGATTTTCAGGAAATGTTGCCAGGTATGTTACAGTGTGGTCTGCCATTGCTGGTTCTCTGTGTGAAGTTCTCCCTTTGGCATCTCCCTTTAGCATCTATACGGTTGGTCTGATTATTACGAATTCTCTTCATTTCTATGTATCTGAAAATGTCTTATACTTACCACTGTATTTGAGGGATAATTTTGCTGGTTATATTATTTTGTGTTGGCATGGTTTGTTGTGTTGTTGTTGTTTTCAGGGTTATATATGTGATATCCTTGCCTTCTGACTTGCAAAGTTTCTGGCAAGAAATCATAGGTAACTTTTCATTTTTCCTGAGCTGCTTTCAGTATTCTTTCTTTGTCTTTTGTTTTAAAAGTTTGGTTTTAACATGTCTTTTAGATTTTCTTTTGAGGCCAACCTGATTTGGGGTTTGTTGAACTTACTGAATGCATATCTCCTTGTCTTTCATGATACTAAGGAATTTTTCAATGAACAAATCTTAGGCAGTTTTCTTGTTATTTATTTATTTCACTTGTTTTTTCATTTTTTGTCTCCCTGTTATTTCTTTTAAATGTGTCCCAGATAATTATTAGACTTTCTTCTTTTAATTCTTTTTTTGAATTGTTCCTTTGACTGGTTAATATTAAAAGATTTATCCTTAATGTCACTAAATCTCCTTTCCACCAATTTGATTTTACTTCTTTATCTTTCCAAATCATTACCTATTTCTGAAACATTAGTATTAATCTTGAGGATTTCTATTTGTTTTATGTGTATGCTTTCTAATTTTCTATGTATGGCTTCAATTTATTTTGTATGGGTTTCCTGAATTTTGACCTTGTGTTCCTTGGTGACATCTTTGTTTTCCTGATCTCTTTCTAAATCTGCCAGAAGGTCCTAAGTATAAACCTTTTTTGAATTCCTTATTAGGTAGTTCCTATAACATTTGTTCCTTCATAATATTTTCTGGTGCTGTATTTTGGTCACTTGTTTCTGCCATCTTGTCCAATTGTGTGAGTGTATGTATATACAACTTAAAGTTGTCTGTTGTCTTTGAGACATGGTTGTGTTACTGTATAATTTATTGTGTTTTATATTGTTTTGATTCATCCTGATATTTTGTTTTAATATATCTGGGACAAAGGGAGTGCCTGCTATCCTGGGCATTTAAAAGCACTCTGGTGTTTGTAGCCTGTCTTCTGGTGAAATTGGTAGAGGATAGGAGTTTAGACATGAGTCTTTAATTGCTGTTCTTGCTGAGCTGCTGAGGACAGACTAGGTCCATTTTGACTTCTGCCTGTCATCAATCTACTGGTGCTATATCTAGTAGTAGCACTTTCCCAGTAATTGGGGCAGCAGATGTGACAGTTATGTGTAGATAGTATCCCTGCCTACTGACTGATGGGGAAAAGAAGAAAAGAAAAACAACAACAAAAAAATGATAGGAGGAGAGAAAAAAAACAAACAAGGACTGAGGGAAGGATTAAGAAGAAGGAACCCATAAACAGGAAAAGATAAAAAGAAAAGAGGGGGAAGAAAATAGAAAATTTTTAAAAAGAACCACAGCGTAGTACTGGCATGAGTGTTAGTTGCGAAACATGGTTACAGTGGAATCCTGGTGTTGCTAGCTTTGCATACCATTGCAGACTATTGACTGTGAAGGTATGGGGATTGGTGCTGTAGACTGTAGAGGCAGTGGCAGTGCTGGGCATCCATGCCACAAGATACAATAAAAGGAATGGGGAGAAAAAGGAAGGGGGAAAGAAATATGGGGGAAAGTGAAATGAACTATGATCAAAGAAAAGAAAGGCACAGCATGGTGTAAGCAGCTACCAAATATAACCAACCACCTCCTTACCACTGTTTTCATTCACTCTGTTTTAATAGGTATTTGGTCTACTTTATCCTTTCCTTTGAAGCTCTGGGTTCAAGGATTGTCACGGGCCTCCATTTCTATGGATTTCTCATGTCTTTGTTATAGAATATGCAGTATAGCAACCTGATCTACCATATTCACCACACCTCCTCAATCTTTTTTTTTTTTTTTTTTTCAATTTTCTCCTTAGTAATAATGATCTAAATAAGGACTGATAGATGGGTTTCACATATCTGACTTTATCCAATATCTTCTTTTTGTCTCATTGCTACTTTAATTTAATACAGATAACCAATTGTACGCAAAATCATCATCAGTATAATGCATAACATTAATCTTTTAAAAAGTCATTAAAACAGTTCATTTTCTTTTATTGGAATAGTCTTATGTAGACTTGAAATTCCATGAAAGATTAATTTAAGAAAAGGTATTCTGAGTGAGAGATACAAGCTTGATAGGATCACCTAACTAATTACAGAAGGTTCCCTTGTGGCTTACCAACACTGGTGCTTTAATTACATCAAGGAAAAACATACCTCTGTTCTATTCCTTTCAGACTCATTAATGATGTACTACAACAGAATCAGGTATTACTAAGTATTAGTAAAGAAATCATTCTTTGCAATTTTTCAACAGGAATTCTGATACAAAGCATCTCTTTGCCAAAGATAATTTATAACATAAATTTCTCAAACAATTTTGGGGCACCTAGAAAGAGAAAGTTGTTAATTTTTGAAAGATCATGAACGTTATTTCACAGACTGTTTCTCTACATTCACTTTCATATAATTGCCTCAATTCTTAGAAAGTGGTAAGTATCACAAGACAGCATGGATGGTTGACTTTGAAAGAGGGTTGCCTTCATCGGAATTCAGATTAAACTTTAATTCTGGATCAATTTTTAAACAGATATTGATTCTGTTTTACCACCCCTCAATTGTGCCCTCTCTTCTTTTGTAAGAAGTATCATGTTTGCACATTTCTTTTTAAAATAAACTTGTTAATATTTATGAACATGAGAATTCCCTAAAAGAGAAAGAGATTTTGTGAAATCAGTCATTGGGAGTCAGTCAGGTGATCATATTCTTGGGTGCCCAGTTCTGTTTTACAATTTTGTTGGATCTATAAGATAAAAGTTAATTACTTATATAATTGACTCGGTGTTTTATTAATCAAACTGCAATGGTTCAATTTAAACATAGTCCAATTGGCAGGCATTATATCCCTTCTTGTCCGTGTATATTACCATGGTTAGTAATAGGACATTTTGTTAAATTAGAAATCTGAGACACAAAGTGCTTAATGAACTTTCTCAGGGTCTTCATGACTTTGAAGTAGAGAAAGAATAAAGAACAAAGAAAATTAAGAAATGAATGCAGGAATAAATACATTACTTTCAGGTGTTAATCATCCTTAAAATATTTTACTTTTCCACAGATTCACAGAAATCAATTAAAGCGTCTCTCAGAAATTGACACCTGTATGTCCATGCTAGTCTATTCTTGGTAGCAGATACTAAGCTTCTATTCAGTATGCATTTGAACAGGAAACTACCTGTCCCTACCTTAAGTAATTAATGTCAGTGGTCAATAGCAATAGCAAGGAACATTGCCATAATAGCCACAAGAGAGCAGGCATATAATTTAACTTCATGAGTGATTAGAAAACTCCTTTATTTAAAAACCATCGCTATACTGTTGTTGTTAGGTGCCATGGAGTTGGTTCTAACTCACAGAGACTCAATACAAATCAGAATGAAACACTGTCCTGTGCACTCCTCAGAAGTGTTGTTATGTTTGAACCTGTTGCTGCTGCCACTGTGCCAATGCACCTCTTTCGGGGTCTTCTTCTTTCACAATGACCCAATACTTTCCCAAGCATGATGTTCTTCTTCAGGAACTGGTCTCTCTTGATAAGTCTGAAGTAGGAGAGATGAAGTCTCTCCAACCTGGCTTTTAAGGAACATTCTGGCTATACTTCTTCCGACATATAATTGTTCTTCTGACAGTTTATGGTACTTTCAATATTCTTCTTAAACGTCATGAACTCAAAGGCATCAATTCTTCTAAGGTTTTCCTTATTCACTGTTCAACATTCACATGCATATGAGGCCACTGAAAACACCATGACTTGGGTCAAGTGCACCTTAGTCTTCAAACTGACATCTTTGTTCACAGTGGCAACAACAATGGGCTCAAGTATAGCAACAACCGTGAGGATGGCATAGGGCCAGATGGTGTCCCATTCTGTTGTTCAGAGGGTTGCTGTGGGTTGGAACGGACTCCACAGCACCTAGAAAAAGCAAGAGGAAACTGTGAAAGAATACGTTTTTATTCTTTCCACTTGCAGTATTTCTGTTACAGCAACACTAAATAAATAAAACAGCATGTGTATCATAACCAAATATCAAATTTTACTGTAGATGTCACCCCAAAGATTAATAGACTAGTTAAATGCAAGGCTGTGATGCAATCCCTGAAGTCAGAGGTGAGGAGTTTGTGTACTCTTTTCATCTGTGATGCTTCCTTTCCTCCAGTTCTTACATGTTTTTCACTCTCTCCTTTTAGTTCTTGTTACTCTTCCTCTCCCAGTTCTCTTTGGTTTTGTTACATGATTATGAATTTGGGATGTGTAATCAGATTGAGATCCTTTCCCTGAACTCCAGATGTTCTTATTACTTAGATTTTCATATAGTAACTTGCCACAAATCAAAATTGAGGGAATCTGTGTGACTATTCATAGTAACTTCATTCACCAGATGAAAACATGAATCAGGTAGTTAGAGGTCATACTGAAGTTAACTGATTAGAGATTTAATTCTAATAGTTTATACATAAACTCACCACTGAATTTCAGTTTAACTACAAGGAGACACTCCTAAAGACATATATTGATTTTCAGGGGTGAAAAAGTGGCTGTCTTTAATCAATAAGATAGTTTTATACTTCAAGAAACGAACCAACCGTTTTCCAAATTATCTGCAATATTTGGCACTCCCTTTAGCAATATGTAAGAGTTCAAGTTACCCTTCATCCTCACCAACTCTTGATATTATCAAGATTATTATTATTATTATTATTATTTTAGTCAGTATAATAGAAAAATAGTGGTATCTTATTATGCTTCCAATTTTCATTTACTTAATGACTAATGATGTTAATTTTCTTTTAATGTGCACGTTTTCCACTTATATGTCTTTCTTGGTTAAGTGGTTTGTTTGTTTTCTTATTGTTGATTTGTTGTTGCTGTTGTTAAGTACTGTGGAGTTGGTTCCGACTCATAGTGACTCTGTACAGGGTTTCCAAGGCTGTAAATCTTTACGGGAGCAGAACTTATCTTTCTCCTGCAGAACCGCTGGTAGTTTCTAACTGCTGACCTTGAGGTTGGCAGCCTGACTCGTAGTCACTATGCTACCAGAGCTCCTTATTGTTGATTTGGAGAGTGCTTTATATACACTCAATGGCATTCCTTTTCAGAAACAGTTTTGCAAATATTTTCTCTCCATGTTTAGTTTTGTTTTCTTAATGCCTTTTTTTTTTAAATAAGTACATTTTAGAAGCAGCCCAGTTTATCAACTTTTTATATGATTTCTGCTATTGTGAGAAAATACACAAACATAAGCTTATCATAGTTAAGTTCCTTCACTCTAACAATAAAAAAAAAAAGTTAATTCTTCTAGGTAGTGAAAAAAAAAAACACAACTTAGAAAAACAAATAAATATGACACATAAAAATGATAAAGGATATGGATACAGATATATAAAGAAACTGTATGACTATATGACAAAAATGGGAAAATGGCAAAAAGATCTGAAAGACATATCATAGAAGATGAAAGCTTAATGGCCATCAAAAACATAAAAACGAACAAAAAGCCCGACACCATATCAGAAAGTTCCAGTAAACTGTTTTAAGGTTTTCAAGAGTCAAACTGTCTCTAAAAGCTACCTGGAAATGGTTCAAAGATACATAGTGAAAAGGATGATATATGAAGCATCAACAAAAATAGAAGTAATACACAGTCAATGTGACGAAAATTGGTCAGTGTTCAACCATTTCAAGAGGTAGCATATGATCAAGCACCAATGATACTGAAGAAAGAAATTCAAACTGCACTGAAGGCAAGGCTGAAAAACAGAGCTAGCAGGAGCTGACAGAATACAAATTTCAACAAACTGATGCAATACTGGATGTGCTCACACATCTATGACAAGATATTTGGAAGACCAGTTCGAAGAGATTCATATTTGTGCCCATTTCAAGAGCGGTAACTACTCGATGGAATGTAGAATCATAGAACAATATCATTAACATCACATACAAATAAAATATTGCTTACGGTAATTAACAAATTAATGCAGCAGTACATTGACAGGAAGTTGCCAGAAATTCAAGTCCGATTCAGAAGAGAACGTGGAACAAGCAATGCCATTGTTTACATCAGATGGATCCTGACTAAAAGCAGAGAACAGTGTTTACTTGTGCTTTACTGACTATGCAAATAAATTTGGCCGTGTGGATCATAACTAACTATGGATAACATTGAAATTAATGGGAATTCCAGAACACTTAATTGTGCTCTTTGGGAATCTGAATATAGACCAAGAAGCTGTGTTTATAACGGAACAAGGGGACTTTGAATGGTTTAAACTATTCAGGAAAGGTATGCATTTCACATGCATATAAGGCTTCTGAAAATACCACGTGTTGGATCAGGCAAACCTTAGTCCTCAAGTTAACATCTTTGCTCTTAAACACTTTAAGAAGGTCATTTTATGGCATTAATATGAAATATTAAGGAGTGATATGACTCTGGATAAGCACCAGACTATAAACCACAAGGTTGGAAGTTTAAGCTGCTATACAAGAGAAGCATGAGTGTTTCCGTTCCTGCAAAGATGTACAGCCTTGGAAAACCTATACAGGATTGCTATGAGTCAGACTTAACAACAACATTATGAAATTTGTGATATCTAATATGGAGTCCTGGTATAGTGTTGTAGTACACACACTAGACAGCTAACTGCAAAGTCAGCAGTTCATCTCTACTAGTCACTCCTCAGAAACCCTATGCAAAGTGCTTGTGAGTCAGAACAGATTCAACCAAGCTTAACAATGACAACAACAATATCTGACAACAACAATATCAAAATAAAATAAATGGAATTTGAAAGCATTAGTACAAAAGTGTAACATGCTAGAACATTTTCAAAGTTGAATCTGGCTTATAATAGCATAAAGAAATGCTGTTTCCCACACAAGTTGTAAACACTGTGAGATGAAGTATAAGGGTAAGTAAAAAGTATTACTATAAAGTCAAAGAAATCTTTCCTACATAAAAATACAAACATGTGAATCTTGTTTCTCAACTTAATCTTCCTTCTATGCCTATATACTTCTGATGGCTGTGTTTCCATGTCTTTAACATTTCCCTCAAATAATTCTGCATTCTTTGATGTATACAACATCAAAACAGCAATCTTGGTATCCTTAAGGGGCTCACATCATGCTTCTTTTCAAAGTTCTTTTGAGATTAAGCAGCAAGATCAGAGCTCTTGGATGAGGGACGTAATATTTCCCAATGAAATTCTCATAGGACATTCATTGCTACCCTCAAAGAATGAGCAGGTGCATTGTTGTGATGGAAAAAAATATATCAGCACATTTTTCCTGGTCTTTTTCTCACTAATGCAGTTTTCAATTTTATTTGGACTTTTTTGCAATATTCCCCTAACATCATACTGTGTCTTGTGAGAAAATCTATCAAGATTCCATGTTTGCAATCTCCAAAAATAGTCTCTAGAACCTTCCAAACTGAACCCTCTGCCTTGAATCTAACTGGTCTAGGCAGATTGTCTGGGAAATCACTGTTTAGATTGGATCTTGCTCTTTGGATAGTACTGGTGTCTCCTGTTATAATTTGCTCCATAAACCCATCTTCATGAGTTTCACTCTTGCTTAGAAGAGTGGTGGAAAAACCAGCTCTTTGAGCTCTCTGATCTTCATACAATGCTTTGGGCCCCCATTGAGCCAAAAGGTTACTGAATCCAAGGTGTTTGCTTACAACTGAATATGTTGAACCATGGGAGATCCTAGGTTCAGCAGTTATTGCTATCAATGATAATTCTAAAATATTTTTCTGTCAGATTCTGGATTTTAGTCAGTTTCTTCATTCCTCAAGGTCTTCCCAACCTTCCTTAAAATCCTTGGTCCATGTAAAATTTTGGTTTTCTGTGATGCAACACTCTGGGAAACTTGTTCTAGAGCTTCAGCTATGTGTGAAGATGTTCCCTTGAGTTTCGTTAAAATTTGACAGTAGTTTGACCTCAAAATTGTTCCCCCCCCCCTCACAGCATAAAAAGTATTCTTTATTTTGAAGGCACCCTAATGAGACAAGAATAAGCGTATTGCTGAGAGAACTTGCCTTCAGCCATTCTCTGATTTCACAAGCAGATTCAAACATGTTTTGTTTGGAAGGAACCCACACATGAGTGAACTAGAAACCTAGAAGTAATACTTTATGACTTACTCTCATGTATCTAAAAAAGACTATCTATTAAAGTTGTGGTTTTCAGTTTCTTACTGCATTGTGCTATCAACTATAAATATGAAAATTCAAATCCTTAACTGGACATCCTAATCTCTGAGACCACAATGTTTTGCCATTAAAAAGTTCAACAAATTCTCTTTTCAATACAAGTTATTTTTGTAAATTACTATTGCAAAAATCAATAAGCTACTGTTTCCCCAATTAGAGAAATAGTAATTTATTGATTTTAATTAATTCATCAACTAATTAATAACCATTTTATAGTTTATATTTTCTTAATAGCACACATAAACTTTAATTAATTTATAGGAGCCCTTTTAGTGTAGTAGATTACGAGCTAGACTACTAACCAAAAGGTCAGCATTTCAAATCTACCAGCCATTTCATGGGAGAAAGAAGAGTCTTTCTGTTCCCATGAAAATGTAAAGCCTCAGGAACCCTATACAGGGTTGCTATGAGTCAGAATTGACTGGATGGAGGACAACTAACACCACCACTAATTAATTTATATATGAAAATGTGTAATATTCTACAGAAAAGGTATTATTAATTCATCATTTAAATTTTGAGTAATAGTTTCCACTTTATGAAACTCTTATCTACTTTAGCTACCACCATTATTTAGTTTCTTTAGGCTGAGTCTCAAAACTCAGCTATCTTTTTGTTGACTCTTCAGTAGCCAAAAATGACTAGTGGAAAAACCACGCAGTTCAGCCAAGTGTCTTAAATTAAATACCCCAAACAGTCTCAGATATCCTGATAATGGACAATAATATTTATAGTCTTTATTCTTGAATAATTCCTATAGTCTCAATCTCTGCTAAAACCAAACTTATGACCTTGTTTTATTCTCAAGCATTAAAATAGGAGTAAACACTAAAGAAATCCATTTTCATTTTATTAAGCCCATCAAATTACCTTAATTCCAACTGTCTCTCTTTCTATGCAATAGGTATGTCTTCTGTATGTCATATTTGTACCAATGGAAACATCTACATAAATCAAGAATTTATCAGAGAGGAACAACTATCTGTGATAAAGAATAAGGGGCTTAATATAGAAATTAGATCTTATACAATTAGGGGAACTTGTGGAGAAAATTATGCAAGATATTGACCCTAAACTCATTAAAGTGTGAGTAGACTACAAACAGGTAAGGGACACTGGATATAAGCAACAGCAAGAAAGACTAGAACACATGTGAACTATTGGAATTCGCATAGACAGACTTGCATCTTGTGAATGACTTGCACCACCCACAACTGAATGCTATGAGAGACTTGAAGGAGAAACTCATATGCCTTGCCATGGAACTGGACACTCAGGACTAAGTGATATGATGGCATATATATCATATATACATGACAACTCAATACATGGCAATTCAATACATGGCACAATTTTTGACTGCAGGTTAATATGCTGGACTGCAAGGTCAGCAGTTTAAACTCACCAGCTGCTCCTTGGAAACCCTATACACGATTGCTATGAGTTGGAACTGACTTGAATGCACTTAACAATAACAACAACAAGAATTCCTCAAGTAAAAAGAAGAAGGATTATCCTTGACTCCTGAATTCTAGCTACCATAGCTGATTCCTTATGAAATCTGTTATTGTTATTCTGTGCCACTGAGTCAATTTCAACTTATACTGAACCTATATGACAGGAAAGTCTCCCCCAGAATCTTCAGCATTGCTTTGAACCACAAGGTTCAAAGTTCATCAGCTCAAGTTCATCAGTCACTCCTTGAAAACTCTATAAAGGTCAATTATGAGTGGGAATGGACTCAATGGCACTTAACAACAATCTTTATAGGAGCAGTTTACTAAGCATTTTTTCCTGTTGAGCACCTGGTATGTTGGAACCACCAATCATTTGGTTATTAGTCAAGCTCCTAACTATTGTACAACCAGGTGTCTTAAAATTTTTATTACTATTGTTAATATAGACTTGAAGTCCTGGTGTGGTCTTGAAGAATAAGCACTGGACTGCTAACTACAAGCAAATTGCAAGGTTGGCAGTTAAAACTCATCACCTACTCCTTGTAAACCCTGCACAGGGTTGGTATGAGTTAGAACCAAACCATGGTATGGTGCTGTAGGATAAGCACTGGACTGCTAACCACATGGATAGTGGTTCAAATCCATGAGCAACTCCTTGGAAACCCTACAAAGGGTAGTTATGAATTGGAATTAGCTCAATGGCACCTAACGATAATGAATTAGAACTGACTAGATGGCACTTCTGGTAGCGTAGTGGTTACAAATCGGGATGCGAACCTTAAGGTCAGCGGTTCGAAACTACCAGCCACTCCACGGGAGAAAGATGAGGTTTTCTACTCCCGTAAAGATGTACACCCTTGGAAACCCTGTACAGGGTCGCTATGGGTCGGAACCGACTCAATGGCACTTAACAACAACAACAGAAGGCACTTAACAACAACAACAAATACAGACAGTGAACCTGTTCACTTCTCCTAACCTAATTGCCAGCATCTAATTCCAAACATCATATTTTAACTCTAAACATGTCCTTCTGCTTAAATTTTGCATCATCATACTGCTAAAAATGGGCTCCCAGAAAGTACCATTGCTCAAGTCTCAACTCCATTAATTGTTTCCCATTACACTTAGAATAAAAACCAAAATCCGCATTGAACTTGAAATTCCCTGCTTTTATCTACAAAGCTGCAAAAGACATCTATAGTATGTTAAAAAACAAAAATTTCACTTTGAGAATTAAAGCCCTTTCCTGACTCAAACCATGCTATTTTTACTTGTCTCATATGCTTTCAAAAACAGACAATGAATAAGGAATACTAAAGCATATAAGATATAATACATTCAATTATGGTGTTGATGAAGAATTGAATACACCATTGACGGCCAGAAGAATGAACAAACCCATGCTGGAAGAAGTACAGCTAGAAGGTTTCTTGGAAACAAGGATGGCAAGACTTCCTCTCATGTACTTTGGGCATGTTTGTAGGAGGGAAAAATATCTGGAGAAGGATATCTTGCTTGGTAAAGTTGAGTGTCAGTGAAAAAGATTAAGGTCTTCAATGTGATGATTTGACATAATGGCTGCACCACTGGGCTCAAACAATGCCAAGTCTGAGGATCGTATGGACCAGGTAGTGCTTCATTCTGTTGTGCCTAGGGTCACTGTTAGCCAAAGCTGAAACAATGGCACCTAACAAGAACTTTACCCCATGACACTGGCCTCTATATACATATGCATGTTGTTATTATTAAGTACCATTGAGTCAGTTCCAACTCATAGCTTTCCTGTATAGGTTTCCCAAGGAGTGGCTGGTGGGTTTGAACCACCAACCTTGTGCTTAGCAGTCCAATGCTTATCCTACAGCTACACACCATGACTCCATATGTATACATCTTTACCATATTCTAATATTCTAAGACAGGGATGGGGAACCTTTTTACTGCCAAGGGCCATTTGGATATTTGTAACATCATTCGCTGGTCATGCAAAATTATCAACTTAAAAATTAGCTTGCTGTATTTCATGAAACATTTAATTGGCTCACCCCTAATACGATGGTTGGAGTCCTGATGAGGCGTTTTGAGTTAATGCGATGAACTGAAAAGTTAGTTTGAACCACAAGTTTGGCAGTTCAAGTTCACCGGCTGCTCCCCAGAAACTCTATACAAGGTCGCTATGGGTCAGAACAGACCCTACGGCACTTAACAACAACAATGTGATGGCTGGAAATGTGATTGCCTTGTCTTGGGCAAGACCAAATGATTCTTTGGGCCTTACATGGCACATGGGCTGGAGGGTCCCCACCCCTGTTCTAACTTATTTTACATCAGTATTATTGGTCCTCCAAAAATAAACCTCTTGAAAATACATTTTCTAATGATCATAAATATCACAAACCCTCTTCACACACCCTATATACAAAGTTAGTTTCTAATATATATATATATATTATCCTGCTGGCCCTTAAAATGATAGATTTACCTATTTGCTTAAAAAATTCTTAAATCAGAACCTGGTTTAATGCAGTCACTCAATAAATATTTGTAGACTGATAAAGCCATCCTTTTAATCTGTACTTATTTTATTAATTGTGATGCTGGACATCATTTTAAACAAGCAATTAATATATCTTCTGTACATAGGCCACCATGAGTCAGAGCCAATCCAATGGCAAGGAATCACAGAGCTCTGCTTGTTGTGGTGGTGATGTGCTGCAGAGTCAGTTCCAAGTCATAGCGACACTCAATAGGGTTTCCGAGGCTGTAAATTATTATGGGAGCAGAAAGCCTCAACTTTCTCCCGTGGAGCTGCTGGTAATGTCAAACTGCTGACCTTGAGGTTAGCAACCCAACTAGTAACCACTATGATAGCAGAGCTCCTTTCTGCTTATGGACTGCCCATTAATATATCTGCTTGTTTCTACTGTCTACTCTGTTACTCAAGGACCTCTGGTAGCATAGTAATTACATATTGGGCTGGTAACCTCAAGGTCAGCAGTTCAAAACTACCAGCTGTTTTGTGGGAGAAAGATGAGACTTTCTGCTCCCATAAAGATTCCAGCCTCAGAAACCCTGTGTAGGATTGTTATGAGTGGAATCGACTCCACGCACATGCCCACCTTCACCACCACCTCTCTGCTACTCAGAGTGTTGTGAAGGGTATTCACAAAAAGCTAACTATATATGTATTAAAGACTTTTAGTTTTTCACCTGCAGTTACGGTGTTGGAGGAGAATATTGAAAGTGCCACGGGCTGCCAAAAGAACCAACAGATCCATTTTGGAAGAAGTGCAGCCAGAGTGCTCCTTGGAGGCCAAGATAGCCAAACTTCGTCTCTCATACTTTGGACATCTTGTCAGGAGGGACTAGACTCTGGAGAAGGATATCATGTTTGGTAAGGTGGAGGGTCAGAAAAAAAGTAGAAGACCCCCAATGAGATGGATTGGCCAAGTGGCAGAATCAAAGGACTCAAGTGTGGCAATAGTGAAGTTGGCCCAGGATCGGGCATTGTTTCATTCTGCTCTGCATAAGGTTGCTATGAGTTGGTACCGATTTGATGGCAACTAACAACAAAAATATATAACATATTTTTCACTTGATTAAAAAAAATTATAATTTGGTTATATGCATATTTTGTATGTTCTTGTAACCAATCTTTTTGTTTTGACATTTTTGACATGTTATTCTAAAAATGTTATTTTACATCACAATATTTTTAAAACAGTGACTAAAACTTTTACCTAAGTATCATATGATTGCTCTCTATGATAAACACTGGTCTGCTAATCACAAGACCCACAGTTCGAGCCCACTAACCCCTAAGAGAGAAAAATGAGGTTTTCTCCTGCTGTGACTTACAGCGTCAGAAATCATATATAGGGTCACAATGAGTCAAAGGTGACTCCATAGCAGCCAGGATATATAGGCTACGCTATCCCATCATTAATTCCTTTCTGATCTCATTTGTTGTATGGTCTGAGATAGGGGATCTGCATATATTTGCTTATGTAATTAATTACTTAATGATGCTAATTAAGTAGTTAATATCTGTACCATGTGACTTTGTCATCAAACTTCATTCTTATTTACTGATCTGTTTCATGTGGGGAACTGAATGTTTTAATAAGTGTTACTTTAAAATCAATTCCCACATGCCACATGTCTTTTACTAGAGCTTTCCTGATTGGCATCATATTTATTTTGCTAAATGGAATTTAAATAATTTAAAATAATTTAACAAATGCATAATTATGTTTCTAAACATTAATGAATTGCTTAGCTACTTGAATTTTTGTAGGCTTTAAAAACTGTATGCTTATTATTTTGTGAAACATTTGAATTTCATTTAACCCATCTAAAACATTAATTTCTAAATGAAATCTATGTAAATTCTTCTTTTTATATTTTCCTTCAGATGACAATATAGCAAAGGAATATGACTCAAGATATTTTCACATTTGTCTCTATTCAGATTCATATTTTTATTTTCTACAGATAATGGTCACTATAAACTCAGAGCATAATTGAAATACATTTGAAATAAAACAGCAATATGAATCTCCCTTTTTAAAATGTTTTCAAAACAATATAAATATATACCTTTTTTTCACAAATACCAGGGAGTCCTGGTGTGGCTCTGTGGGTTAATGTGCCAGGTTGCAAAGCCATTTAAAGTTCAAGATCAGCTGTTCAAGCTCACCAGTTGCTTCTCAGAAATCCTAAACAGGGTTGCTGTGGGTCAGAATTGACTCGATGGCTCTTAACAACAATAACCATCTAGATTATTTTTTATTATCTTTCTTGACAGTTGGATTTACTATTATAAACATTACCACAGAGTAGAAACCTCCAAGTACCTCTCTGTCTTATTTAGTGTTGTATCCACAATCAGGAGCATTGAGTCAGACAGTCCTCAACATATATCTATTGATCACATGATTAAATTAATGACTGAATTTATAAAATAATACACTGGATTGTTTTTGAATGAGAAATATTTATTTCCAGTAATTTTATGGAAATGTGGCTAAAAGGTTTACCAACGGATTTCTTTTTTTCAGAAATAAAAGGACATGTTTTCTCCTAAGTTATCTTGTTAAGTGCCATCGAGTCGATTTCGACCCGTAGCAACCCAGTATAGGGTTTCTTTGGAGCAACAGGTGAGCTTGAACCACCGACCTTGAAATTCAAACAAACTTTGCAGTCCAGTGCATTAGCCCACCACACCATACCAGGACTCCATGTTTTGTCTTAGTTATCTGGGTATAACAAAATAACATAAATGGGTAGCTTAAAGGAAGAGGATTTATTTTCTCACAGTTTCAGAAGCTGGCAGCCTGAATTCAGGCTGTTGGCTCCAGGGACAGACTTTCCCTCTGTAGCCTCTCTGCAAGAAATCCCTTCTCTCTTTTGAGCTTCTATTTCTAGGTTCCTAGCAATCATGAGTCCTGGTATGGCGCTGCAGGTTAATGTACTAGACTGCAAAAGCAGCTTGAACTCTAGTAAAGTCAGCAGTTCAAGCTCATCAGTCACTCCTGGGTCAGAACCAACTTGATGGCACTTAACAACAACAACAAGCAATCATGTGGCATGTATCTTCCTCTGTTTGTGCTAACTTGTTTGATCTACTCTTTTATATCACAAAGGAGACTGACTTGTAATACCCCCTATGCTAATACTGCCTCATTAATACAACAAAGAAGCCCTATACCCCTATGAGGATATAGTCTCAGGTACTGGAGTTAGAATTAATAACACATTTTGGGGAAGCACAATTAAACCCATAACATCTTTAAATTCTTGCAGAAAGGATATTTACTTTCATAAGGTAACCTTAGGATATTAAAACACATTTCTAGATAATTCCATTTATTTAAAATACAAGAGATCTTCAAAAAGTTCACAGAAAATGTGTTTTAGGAAAAAATAATGGGTGTATTTAAAAAATGTTTTCATGAAAATAAAAGTTTATTAACTGATTATGACATAACAAAACAGGAACTAGTTTGAGGCACTAAGAAAGTGAATATATTAGTTTTAGAAAAGCTCCTATCAGAGCAGTATGAATTCTGCAAGAACAAATATCAAATTTATGGTGAAATTTGATCAGAAACATAGTGTAAACATTGATATTTTATGAAAAGTTCATGGGAACAATGTCCCCAAACAATCAGCAGTTTAAAACTGGATGTTGTCGCTGATGTTAAATGCTGTTGAGTTGGTTCTGTCTCATAGTGACCCTGTACAAGGTGGTTTCAGAGGAGCAACTGGTGGGTTTGAACTGCAGACCTAGTGGTTTGCAGTCTAGTGTTGATTCTACTGCCTCACCCCAGGTGTCCTTAAAAATGGATAGCTTGTTTAAACAAAGGATGAAATGATATTGAAGATAAAAGAACAACAAACCATCCACACCAATTTTTGAAGAAACAATTACATTTATGAATTAATTGAAGAGGAATAATAGTTAACAACAGCAACAACAGACAGCACCTCAGACATCTTAATTAGTTCAACTTATATAACTGTGACTGAAAACTGGATGTTGAACACAGGCCATCATGAGATGGAAATGGTCCAGTCAAAGCATAAGTGGGCCAATCAAGAGCAAAAGTCAGGGAATCATGGAAATAGTTCTTTGGGATGCTAAAGGAATTTTGGAGTCCTGGTGGACCACCATAGGATAAAACTGCAAAGTCTGTAGTTAAAACTCGCCATCCATTCCTCAGAAACTCCATATAAGGTCCCTATCAATTGGAGATGACTCAATAGTACTTAAAAGCAAAAATGAAGACATTTTGTTTTACTTTATGGAGGGTCAAAGAATGTTCACATCTGCTTATTATAAGTTCTTGTGAGAAAGGTAGCTGACATTGCAAACTCTGTAGTTAAAACCCATCAGCCACTCCTCAGAAACTCCATATTGGGTCCCTATGAACTGGAAATGACTCAGTGGCACTTTAAAGCAAAAACGATGGCATTTCGTTGTACTTTGTGGAGGGCCAAAGAATGTTCACATCTGCTTATTATAAGTTTTGTGAGCAAGGTAGTTGAAGTTTTCACATAAAAATGCTTTGGGAAAGCTTGGCCAGAGAGTTCTTCTCCACCATGAAAACGTTTCCGTTTATTCCTCACATCAAACCCGGATAACTTTTTGAGAGTATCAGTAAGAAATCACTAGATATCCACTTTACAGTCATGATTTGACTCCTCCTGACTTTTTATTTTGTTTACTAATCTTGAAACAATCTTTAAAGTGAACAGATTATTCTTTGTTGAACAGGTTATTTCTTTGTTGTTGTTAAGTGCCCTCGAGTCGGTTTCGACCCACAGCGACCCTGTCTAGGGTTTCCGAGGAGCAGCTGGTGAGCTTGAAATGCTGACGTTGCAGTTCAAAAGGCTTTGCAGTCTGGCACGTTAACCCACAGAGACACACCAGGACTCCACTTTTTTCTTTAGCAAGGCTAAAGTCCTAAGAACCTTAGTTCTTTGGGGATGGACTGAAAGGCGGGTGTTAATCACTTACAAAAGTGTCTTGAATTGGTGGAACTAAAGTTGAGAAATAAAGTTTACTTATTTTTTGTAAGTTTTTGTAAATCCAGGACACCTTGTATGCTATACTGTAGCTATACTTTCTTACAAGACTCCCTGGGTAGAACACTTAAGATCTCCACTACTTGTGATAGTGTAGGATAAGCACTTGACTGCCAACCACAAGGTCAGAAGTTCAAATATATTAGCCTTTCTTTGGAAACTCTGTATAGGGTCTGTATGAGTTCGAATCAACATGATGGCACGTAACAACAGAGACAATTGGGCATTAGGTGTTTCTGAAAGTACAAAGTCTCAACAACACTGTGGAGCACAAGTCCACACTACAAACAGCTGGGGAGGGAATCATCATAAATTGGAACTGATTTTTTGGCAGTCGCTACAACAACATAAAAGGAGCTCTGGTAGCATAGTGGTTACAAATCGGGCTGCTAACCTCAAGGTCAGCAGTTTGAAACTACCAGCTGTTCTGTGGTAGAAAGATGAGGCTTTCTGCTCCTGTAAAGATTTACAGCCTCAGAAACCCTGTACAGGGTCACTATGAGTCGGAAACCAATTCCATGGCACAAAACAACAACATCAATACAGAATTTAATAAAATCTTGACTATGTCTAGAAGTTTGAATTTTAGGGTTTTTACTTTATTTTACATTTTATTTTCAAGCTACTTATTTTAGAAAGTGGACATTTAAAAGTTCCTTGGTGGCCAAACAAGTAGATTTTTATTTTTCTAAACTTATCTTTCTGAGATGGTATATGAGACTTAGAGAAGTAATCCCTGGTCCATTTTGAACTTCGGCTTCCCTCCATTCATGATTTCTAAGAGCTTATCTTTCTTATTGATTTCTTTTTTCCTTTGAGCTAGCTAATCAAATCTCTTCATCCTGGCCCCTCAAATCCTCCGGCCAGTGTTCATCACACTTCATTCTTTACTTTTGCATTGTCTCTTTAAATGTCTTCTTGCTATTTCTTTTTACTTTCTAGAGGCACTTCAAAGTTTTACCCATTTTCCACTCTTTGGGAAAATATCATTCCAGCTCAATTATTTAGTGAAGAATTACTAGCAGACAAGTACAAATACTAAAGATTTAGGGCTGAATATTCCTTTTAAACATCCATATTGCCTCTGTCAAGGAATTGTTCTCTGAAACTTTCAGGTTCTTTTTCTACACAGTAAGAGTACAAGTAATGTTCTCCAATTCCTCTGATTCTTGGGAGAAAAGTCAATAACAAAATACCTAAAAAACTGGGGTTGGGAACCAGAATTACATGGTTTCAAACTCTTGTTCCATTTTTACTAACTCAGATGTTTTAAATTTTTTTTTTTCCAAAAGGGTAAAATAATGACTCCCATACAAATACAAAAATGTATACATGTTAAAGATTTTCTTCTCACTAATGAAATAACCAAACAGATGCAATAATCAGTTTTTCTATTTTGCTTTTCTAAGTTTTTAGTGTGAATTGAGTGAAGGTTTACAAACAAGATTGAAAGAGATTCCAAAGATATATTATGAATATGTAAGATACATAATACATAAAACTATGCAAGGTAAAGGCCCTGGCATGGCACTGTAGGTTAAGCACTAGACTGCTAACCACAAGGTAGGCAGTTCAAACCCACTAGCTGATCTCAGAAGCACTATCTAGACTCACAATGAGTCAGAACTGACTCGACAGCACATAGTAACAACAATGGAAGATAATACATGTGCGTGAAAATAAACTATTCCCCCCCCCCCCCGCCCCATGGATTGGAAGAAAAAATAATATAACTCTACAGGAAAAGAGGAATTTGCATGTCTACCAGTACATAAATTTACCAAGTAGCTCAAAGACAATAAAGGGCTAGGAACAGGTAACCTGGAAGTGTGTCCACTGAAGTACAATTTTTATTTCAAGAGGTGAGTTAGGACCAGTTACTCTATGTATATATGTGCCTCAGTTCCCTCATATTCAAATGGTGGGTTTATTGTGACAATAATGTACAATATGTACATGAAAGAATGTACATGAAATACTTGCTACATAGCTGGAGCTCCAGCTGCTAACCAAAAGGTTGACAGTTCAAACCTACCAGCAACTCTGCAGAAGGAAAGAACTGGGGATATGTTTCAGCAAAGAATACAGCCTAGGAAACCCTATAGGAAAGCTCTCCTCTGTTATGTCATGCTGCTTTGAGGCAGAATTGACTCAAAGGCACACAACAACAACAGATGGAGCTCAAATAACACACATTTCCTTCTCTCTGATATATGAAAACACATAAATTGGATATTACTATTCAGATCAAAATTTTATCAACACTCTAGTTGCACATCAGAAATGATATTGCAGAATTACTATGCACAAAGAAAATTTAAAAATTATTTAGCTTTTGCTCTCAATTTATGAAGAGATTTTCGAGGTCTATAGAGTTAAAGTGAACTGACAACTGCTAGGTAGTATCAATCTGGTGGTTAAATGTTAAGTAATGTTTGAACCTTAAGTGGAGAGGTGGGGCAAAGGTGACAATACGATCTGTTTGGTTTTGCTTTATTCTGTTTTTTTTTTTTCTTTTTTTTTTTTGGTATCTGGTTTTTGGTATCTGTTCATTGGCTATCTGCACATTTCCATTCTGGTGACTAGAGGGGGTGCCTGAGTAAGTGGACACCCCCCACCCTCACCATTGGAGGATTCTACCACCACACATGTGCACAGATCCTCTCAGCATTTAAAGGGACTAGCCTTTCTTGCTAGCGGAATGCTGGAGAGTTGGTTTCGGCTCATAGTGACCCTGTGTGGGATTTCCAGGGCTGTGAATCTTCGTGGGAGCAAGGGGCCTAGTCTTTCTCTTGCAGAATGGTGGGTGGTTTCCAGCTGTTGACCTTGGGCTTGGCGGCACAATTCCTAACCTCTATAGTACAAACAAACAGCTTAAACTGGCCAGAGCTGGCCATGAACTGTTTATTAATAGGGAAAATGCTAGAACAGGGTGAGAAGAGGGACAGAGTTTAAAAAAAA
>NW_006408611.1:8998458-9015204 GCF_000296735.1 Chrysochloris asiatica
CACAGAACAAAATTATAAGAACAAACTCAGAGAATCTAGGAGGTCAGTCTATGATCAAAACAATTACAATGTGAAAGAAGGTAAACATGTAGGAAGAGAGATCCAGATGGTGAGACGATCAGGTAGATTACAGGATAAAACAGTGCACTAAATGGAGGGAAAAGTTAATTGACTATAAGGCTACCTCAAAGAAAATTAGTACTTCACAACATACCAAGAAATTGAAAATCCAAGAACATGGAAGCATTAAAACTATGAGGAAATTCTCAAGAAAGAACACAAAAAGCATGAACTGAGCACAGGAAGACATGCAGAACAAAGAAAGTAGAAACACCACAAAAGAACAAACACAATGGCAGCAATGAATCCACACTTATCGATAATTATAGTGACTGTGAATGGATTAAATGCACCATTAAGAGATGGAGGGTGGCAGAATGGATAAGTAAACAAGATCCTTCAATATGCTGTCTGCAAGAGACACATCTTATAGAGACAAAAACAGATTAACAGTCAAAGGATGAAAAAATATATATGAAGCTAATTACAGTAAAAAACAAACAGTAGTGGCAGTACTAATCTCTGATAAAATAAACTTTAAGGCAAAAAACAGCATAATAGATAAAGATGGACATTATCTCATGATTAAAGGGACAATTGAACAAGATGACATAACCACAATAAATAACTATGCTCCCAATGAGACAGCTCCAAAACATATAAAGCAAAATCTAATAGCTTTGAAGAAAGAAATAGATGAATCTACAATAGTGGGCGATTTTAATACAACACTTTCAAAAATGGATAGAACAACCAGAAAGAAACTTGACAAAGACAAAGGAACTAAACTACGCAATCAGACAACTGGACCTCAGAGATGTGTACAGACCATTCAACCCAACAACAGCACAATACATTCTTTTCCAGTACACATGAAACATTCCCCAGAATTGACCATGTATTAGGCCACAAAACAAACCTCCATAAATTCACAGATATTAAAATACTACATAGTATTTTTTCAGACAGTCAAATACATGGAAACTGAATAACACCCTGCTGAAAAGTGACTGGGTAGTAGAAGAAATAAAATATGAACTAACAAAGTTGCTAGAAACAAACAAGAATGAAAACACAACATACCAAAATCTTTGGGATACAGCAAAAGTGGTACTGAGAGGACAATGTATTGCAAAACTACACACATTCAAAAAGAAGTAAGAACCAAAACTAACACATTAACACAGCATCTACAACAATTAGAAACAGACCAACAGAGGGTAACTACAGCCACCCAAAGAAAAGAAATAATAAAGATTAGAGCAGAAATAAAAGAGATGGAAAACAGAAAAACTACAGAAACAATCAGGAGAAGAAGTTGGTTTTTTGAAAGGATTAACAAAATTGACAGACCATTGGCAAACCTAACAAAAGAAAAGAGGGAGAAGAAACAAATAACACGCATTAGAAACCACCCGGGAGAGGTCACAAAGGAACCAAACGAAATCAAATGGATAATAACAGACTACTATGAAAAGTTGTACTCCAACAAATCTGAAAACTAAGAAGAAATGGATACATTTCTAGAAAAGCACAACCTACCTAAACTTACAAAGAGTGAAGCAGAAAACCTGAACAGACCCAAAACAAAAGAAATTGACCAGGTCATCAAAAAACTCCCAACAAAAAGAAGTCCAGACTCAGATGGCTTCACTGGTGAGTTTTACCAAATGTTTAGGGAAGAACTGTCACCAATTCTACTCAAATTATTCCAGAATATAGAAGAGGATGTAAAACTTCCTAATGCTTTTTTTTTAAGTTTTTATTGTGAGGTTTACATGGGAGAACATCAGCTTTACACTCATCCTATTGTATTTTATTTCATTGCAATGATTACCATCCCCTCCATGCATTATAAAATAAACAAAGGTTATACCACACAGCCCCCCACCCCCAGCGGCCACCACCACACAGCCCTTCTAGCTCTATCTGTCCACATTGTCTCTGTCTCGATCCCTGGCGTCACTGCCTCTCTGGGTAGGGACCTACTCTCCATTCTTATCATTTGATGGTCCCAGGGACCTCCGCTCCTGGGTTGCAAAACCAATCACTCCCCTCCTTTTGTCAAAAACTTCTACCTCTATATTTCCTACCCTCACAGTGAGTCCTGATGGCAATTATTCACTATTGTACCACAAGAGTCTTATCCCCACTTCCTTTTGCCAGCCCAGTCCCCACGGATTGGAAATCATTCAGTGATGATTCTACCTTCCCCCACACCATCTGCAACTAGGCTCCCTCTTGAAAGATGTAAGCCAGTCATTTCTTGCCTATGTAGCCCCTCCCCAACCCCCATTTTGGGTAGCCAATGTCTATGTTGCCCATTCCTGTCAACCTTGTGTACGTAGGGGGTGGGAGTGATCTGTGCTGTAAAGATTTGTTCCCTTTTTTGAGCTACTACATCCATAAGTATAGGGAAAGTTCATCAAATTGTAGCAGGTTACTGGTTTTGTTTTTTTCCCCCCTCTTTCTTCTTCTTCTAGTGGAGTTCTGATCATCCAGCCATTGAAGCCAGGTCAAGTGGTTACTATCTGCAAATATGGGTGTTCTTGTGCATCTCCTCTCAATTCATATCAGCTGGATGCTTCACTCTCTGCTCTAATCCTCTGTGGCCATGTGACTGCCTCTGGGCCCAGGAGTCCTCGGGTCTTGCTGTTCTACTGGCCATCCAGCTCTTTACCTGGATTCACAGGGGTTTATTGAATGTGGTCAGGCTTAGCTCACAACTTCATTTTTCAAAGAGATGGAAAAAACAATTACAAAGTTTATATGGAAAGGAAAGAGACCCAGGATAAGCAAAGCACTGATTAAGAAGAAGAAAAGGTTAGAAACCACTCACTCCCCGATTCAAAATTTATTACACAGCTACAGTGGTCAAAACAGCTTGGTACTGGTACAATGAAAAATATATCTATCAATGGAACAGAATTGAGAATCCAGAAATTAATCCATCCACATACAGCTAGCTGATTTTCGATAAAGTGCCTAAATATATGGCATGGGGAAGTGATAGTCTCTGCAACAGATGGTGCTGGGCAATGAAACGATATACGATACAATGAATAGAAAGCTAATGTTCTCCACGTAAACTATCACATAAGTCACAATAAAACATTTAAAAAAACAAAACAAAACTTTGAGTGGAGTCCTGATGTGGCTCTGTGGGTTAATGCACTGGACTGAAAAGTTGGTTTAAACTGCAAGGTTGGCGGTTTATGCTCCCCAGAAGTTCCCCTGAAATCCTATACAGGGTAGCTAAGGGTCAGACCTGACTGAAAAGCACTTAACAACAACAACAACAATAAACTTTTAGTCATATAATGCATTAAATTTCCATGATGGCTTCTTAATTATTATTTGTACTTGATGACAATTTTATCGCAGCAACCTATTTTGTGCTTCATATTTTTTACAATAACTACTACAATACTAAGGAGCTCTGGTAGCATAGTGGTTACGAATCGGACTGCGAACCACAAGGTCAGCAGTTTGAAACTACCAGCTGCTCCGCGGGAGAAAGAGGAGGCTTTCTGCTCCCGTAAAGATTTACAGCCTCGGAAACCCTGTTCAGGGTCGCTATGGGTCGGAACCGACTCAATGGCACTTAACAACAACAACTACAATACTACATATCCATTTCTAATTTCCTTGCTTAAAGTTTCATCCATATTATAATATTTCTTTGGCTGTGTTTAGTACAATTTAAAAGATCCTTGATAGCTTAATGGGTTATGACTTTGGCTGCTAACAGCAAGGTCAGCAGTTTGAACTTACCAGCCACTTCGCTGGAGAAACATGAGGCTTTCTGCTCCTGTAAACATTCATACCCTTGAAACCCTATAAAGTGTTGCTCTGACTTGGCGTCTACTCAACAACACACAACCACCACCACCAACACCAGTACCTTAATTTACTATTTCCTATGGTCTATATTGTAGTCCTGGTGTGGCGCTGTTAGTTAATGTGCCAGACTGCAAAGCTGTTTGAACTGCAAGGTTGGCGGTTCAAGCTCACCAGCTGCTCCTTGGAAACCCTACACAGGGTCACTATGGGTCGGAACCGACTCAATGGCACTTTACAACAACAACATGGTCTATATTGGAGTTCTGGTGTAGTGCTGTGGGTTGGTTAGTGTGCCAGAATTATGAAGGCCATCAATGAAAAAAAAAGCAGGACAAATGTGAGGGCACTAATTCAGGGAATACACAGATTACAAAACATTTTGAAAACAACACAAACAAAAGCATAAAAAATATTTCAGGATCAATCTTGAAGTACACTGCTATCTGTGATAGGATAATATCCTTATGTTTGCAAATAAAACCAGTTAATATTATTATTATTAAAATTTATGCATCAACTACAAAAGCTAATGATGAAATTGGAGAATTCTACCAACTTCCTCAGTGTAGTCTGGGTGTGTAGCTGTAGGATAAGCAATTGACTGCAAAATTGGTTTGAAGTGCAAGGTTGGCAGTTCAAACTCACTAGCTGCTTTTTGAAACCCTATGCAGGGCTGCTATGATTCAGAACCAATTTATTGACACTTAACATCAACCAGCTTCCTCAGTCTGTAACTGATCAACCATGCCATCAAAATATATTGATGATTCGAATGCAAAGATGGAAAACAAATAACGATCAGAAGTTGGTAAATATGTCCTTGGTGATAGATAACATGCTGTAGAGTGCATGATAGCATTTTTGTAAGACCAATAACTCATTCATTGAAAATATATTTCTTAAACAATTTAAAAGGAGACTATATACATGGACCTCACCAGATGGAATATACAAGATTCAAATTGATTACATCTGTGGGAAAAAGGTGGGCAATCTCAATATCATCAGCCAACACAAGGCCAGGGGAAGACTGTGGAATAGACAATCATTTGCTCATAAGGAAGTTCAGGCTGAAGCTGAAAAAATGGAAATAAGCCCATGAGAGCCAAAATAAGAAATTGAACATATCCCATCTGAATTTAGAGACCATCTCATGAATAGATTTGATAGATTAAATACCAATGGTATATAACCATGGCAACGAAATCTCATGAATAGATTTGATAGATTAAATACCAATGGTATATAACCATGGCAACGAAATCTCATGAATAGATTTGATAGATTAAATACCAATGGTATATAACCATGGCAACGAAATGATACATGATAGGATGAATGTAAAGCGAAAGCTCTGCCATGTAAACTATCACATAATTCACAATAAAACATTTATAAAAAATACCAATGGCAGAAAATTAGAAGAGCTTTGAAAATGCAAGAACATCATACAGGGAAAAAGCAAAAGATTATTAAAAATAAAGGAAAGAAAAATAGACCTAAATGAATGTCAGAAGAGACTCTGAAATTTGTTCTCCAACATAGCAATGGTAAAGCAAATGGAAGAAATAAGGAAGTAAAACAGCTCAGAAAATTTCAAATGGCAACCAGAAATGTGCAAAGACGAAGAGTTAGAAAACAAAAAGGGAAGAACACGCTCAATATTTCTCAAGCTGAAAGAACTGAAGAACAAATTCAAGCCCTGACTTGCATTATCAAAAGATTCTATGGGGAAAATACTGGATGATGTAGAAAACATTAAAAGAAGATGGAAATTATACACAGATTACTGTACCAAAAAATAAATGTTCAGTGGAATTGATGGAATAAAAATGGAAATATTTCAATAAATAATGCAGCACTGGAGGAGTTCACTCATCTATGCTAAAAAAAAAATTTGAAAGACATCTACCTGCCAAGCAATTGAAGGTCATCAATATTTGTGCTCATTCCAAAGAGACAGGATCCAAAGGAATGAAGAAATCATGGAACAATATCATTAAGATTGTATGCAAGTAAATTTTTTCTGAAGAAAATGAAAAAATCCTTCAACAGTACATATAGAAAGAACTGTCAGCAATTCAAGCCAAATTCAGAAAAGGATGCGGAACCAGAGTTATAATTGCTGACATCAGACAGATCTTGGCTGAAAGTAGAGAATACCAGAGAGATGTTAACCCGAACCTTATTGACTATGCAAAGGCTGTGTCTACCATGACAAAATATGGATAACACTGAGAAGAATGGGTATTCCAGAACATTTAATTGTGTTTATGAGGAACCTATCCACAGACCAAGAGGCAGCCTTTAGAACCTTGAAGTCAAGTGCTTATCCTACAGTGCCACACCAGGATTCAGAACAAGGGGTTAATGAATGGTTTAAAATCAGGAGAGGTTTGCCCCGGGGTTATATTATTTTACTGTATTTATTCAATCTGTATGCTGAGTAAATAATCTGAGAGCTAGATCATGTGAAAAATAGTGTGGCTTCAGGATTAAATAAAGACTCATTAAAAACCTGTGATATGCAGTTACTACAACCTTGATTGCTGAAAGGGAAGAGGACTTAAAATACTTACTAATGAAGATGGAAGACTACAGTCTTCAATATGGGTTGAACCTCAATGTAAAGAATTAAAAAAAATCCTCACAATTGGGCCAAAAAAGATGGAGAAAAAATTGAAGTTGTGAAAGACTGCATTTTGCTGGATCCACAATCAACATGAATGAAAGAAGTAGCCAAGAAATCCAATGATCTATTGCATTAGCAAGTTCTAGAACCCCTTTTAGGTATTCCAATCAGTTACAGGCTGAAGACAGGCTTACAAGCTTTCTGAAATCATGTTTCCTGACATTCCTTTCTATCCCACTCAAGTGTCTATTTTACAATAGTAGGCAAAGGAAACCAATATTCATGACAGTCATACATCTTAGTATTATTTCCTCTCTTCAGAATATTCCTCAATCCTTGTATTGCAGAGCCCTGTTGTTCCAAAGTTGAGCATGCATCACTGTTTACCTCTGTCCATTTAACCCATGCAAACCTGGCTCAGTGTTCCCCTATATACTTTGTTCTTCCACTCCTTCCCCCTTCTCGTGTGTTGCCCTACCCAACACTTGAACTATGATGTGTCTGCCCCCTACCCTGTGCTCTACCACCCCCTCCCTCCACCTCCCACAAACTCCCCATCCCACCCCTACCATAACTAACAAAGAATTTTTCTCCCCTTTCAGTGTGGGTATCTTTTCTTAATCTTGTACAGTAATGGTCTTATGCAATATTTGTCCTTTTGCGACTGACTAATTTCACTCAGCATAATGTCCTTGAAGTTCATGTAATTTTCAATTTTGTTAAAACTTCTTAATAAGCCCTTCTCAATATTTCTTTGAGAAAATCTATCAAGATGATCTCTTTGGAATCTCAAAAAAAAAAAAAAAATTGACAAAATCTTCTGAGCTGACTTCTCTGACATGAATTTATGTGGATCAGCAGATACCATGTTGTTGTTGTTGGGTGCCATCAGAAGCTGCTATTTTGATTGGAAGGGCCCTTTTTGGGAAGACACCCTAACCAGATGAAGACATGTATATTACTGAAAGAATTTGTCTGAAGTCATCCACTCATTGAAGAGATATATTTCAACATGTCTTGATTGGAGTACACCCATCCATGTGTAAATTGAAACCCTTTTAGACTTATTCTTAAATTTTGCTTAGAATGAGAATCCAGAAGATTAAGGGAGTGAGGAAATCATGGTCATGACTAATGCAATGGATGACTAAACCAAATTTAATATCCAGTTATGTAATATATGTGAAATATATGTAAATATGTAAAATATGTGAAATAAAAATCAACTGTGGACTTGGGGCTGCTGTAAAATAAACACAGGACTGCTAACTGCAAGCTCAGTTAATTAATTCCCAAGCTCAGTTAATTCCCAAACCAGTCTGGGAAGAAAGATGATGCTTTCTGCTCCCCTAAAGTTTTACAGCCTCAGAAATACAGTGTCGATATGAGTCAGGATTGACTTAATGCCAATTGGTTTGGTTTATTTGAAATTATTACTACTTGGCGAGGGGGAGAGAGGCTGATGCCATACAATAAAGTTCTGACTATATGATCTGCAAGTGACATTAGCTTCTGAGGTAAAAAAAGTGTTTCTAGAAGAGGAGCTGACAGACAAGAGGCTTTTCTGACAACATATCTGCTGTGTCCTGAGTTGTTTTTAATTCTGAATTGTTCATTTTGCTAAAAACCCCATAATTGAAAATATTGTTATGAATTCTATGTGGTCATTGTAATAAATTATTGAACCCAGATGTGAAGTAGAGAGTGCTGTGGGAGGAAACGGTGATGTCAGAATAGGGTCAAGAAGGTTGTAGGGTGGAAGCACGTCTCACCTCTGCTTTATAACAATTGGCCTTGGACTGATTTTTGTTTGATTCTCTTTGTCCCTTGTGAAGCTACAGGCATTCAGACAGGGTCCTACATGGTCCTTGCTGTGGGTTGTGAGTTAGGTTGTTAACCAAAGGCTTAGTGATTGAATCCATTTTTCTGCTTGACAAGGATGAGACTCTCTACTCAAATAAAGATATACAGCCTTGGAAACCCTATACAGGGTCACTATGAGTCAGAACCTACTCAACGGCACTCAACAAATGATTATGAAGATGATAATGAAGAGCCAGGGAGTATTCACTTGGACATCCAAATCTGGAACTCCTAAGTGGAAAACCAGGAAAAAAGTTGCTGCCACGTGAGGCCTCAGTGACTGGGTAATAGATTAATGACTTGGTATTGCCTGCTGAACTCCCCGTACAATGGCATATTACTACCTAAAAGATTAAGGGTTGACTCCCAACAGGGAACCCATGGTACAACCTTGTATTCAATCCTTTTTGTATCATCTTTCCTATACTGCAAAGAATAATCATTCCACTTTTACTTAAAGAACAAAGTTACTGAAAATCTAGCCCTGGTGTTGATATTTAATCTAGTCACATGACTGGAATCAATTTATACTCAAGTGCCTCAGTTAACTAATTAAAGAATTAGTCAAAGGAGTACTGTTTTCTTGAGGGGGAAAATGATTTGTATTTGGTTATTCTTGCTAGGAAATCTGTAGTTTATTATAAAATATGTTGCTGTTTTATGCCACTGAGTCAGTTCTGACTCACGGAGACTCTGTATAGGGTTCTGACTCACGGAGACTCTGTATAGGGTCCCTGAGGAGCAACTGGTGCATTTGAACCACTGACCTTGCAGTTCAAACTGACCTTTAAGTCAAGTGCTTTTCCTCATGTAACCCCAGAAAAATATAGGTTAGTTTTGGATTGGGGTCCTCTTTTAAAATAGGTAGAATCTACATTGCCTAGAAACCTGATAATGGTGAATCCTATGTGGATTCCCTTGTAAACTATAAAAAGATCTATAAATTTTGGATTCTTAAATATAATGACTTAAAAATGCATTCTTATTATAGTCTATAAAAATAAATGTCAAGTAACTGTCAAATCAAGCAGTATTTGATTGACTGAACAAATTTTACAATATATGCATGTGTATCCATATCAAAGTCAAAATCATGGACATTATGTACAGAGCTTGACAGAAAAGACAAACCCATTTCTTGGTTATAAATAAGAATGTCTATAGTGAAGCAGTCAGGTTTTCCCCAACCTCAGATTACATGTGAGAGGTTGTAGCCCCACAAGTGAAGGCACAACATCCTTTAAACTTTAATTCACATTCAGATTATCCCTGCAAAACCCACATTTGAAAGGCTAGCAAAGTAGAAGCTCACACTCTACTTTTAAGAAGAGGTTACTATTTTTTAGTTATCTACATTATTTTAAGATAAATTGCAATTAGTAAAAATTTATAAAAATATGAGACCAAAAGCATATAAACTATGAATGGTGGTGGTTATGTTCTGTGGAGTTGGTTATGACTCATAGACACCCTTTACAGGGATTCTGAGGCTGTAAATCTTTAGAGAATCAGAAAGCCTCATCTTTTCCCCAGGGAATTGCTGGCAGTTTCAAACTGCTGACCTTGAGCATAGCAGCTCGACTTGTAATCACTACACAACCCAGAGCTCCTAAGCTATGAATAGCAAAGTCAAATTGTAAACAATACATTCTAAATATATGTGTATATACTAAATCTATTTTTTCAATGATCACAATTAAAAAATAATCCATTAGCAGTGGCAGCAGGCATCTGCTTTATTCATCAAAGAATTCTAAATGAGAAGCTATAAAGATGAAATTTAATTGTGTCATCTGCTAAATACATTAGCTCAAATCACTAACTGTAACATTTTTTCCATATGAAATGAGAATAAGGGTGAAAAACCAACACTTACATGAAATTAGTTGAGACATGACATACAAAAGCAACTTATGGACAGCAAAGGACATTTTAGGTAATGTCTCAAAGATATAATGATGGTATTTAATCCAGAAATAGTAGGATGTTTAAATACTTCACCAAAAGCCATATAACTGCCACCTGGTTCTATTGGAAGCCATAAGCTACCATGTTTGCTCCAGCCAACTAAAGTCCCAAGTGAGCACTAACATCAATTATGATTGAAGGAACCTCTAGGTAATTCCAGTCCAGCAGTCACTGAATCTCCCTAAATGAGGCCCAGCATAGGACAAGGCAGGGACAAGCTGCCCCTGCAGTGCTCTGCAAATCCTGATTCACTGCTTCTATGAAAATGATAGTATGGTTGGTTCAAGTCAGAAGTTCTGCGTCTGCAGTAGCAGTAGCTTGAATGCCTGGATGCTGCCTAGACTTGATTTTAGAGTGTGGGAGAAAACATCCTAGCCCTTTTACCATCATGCTCTCTTTCTTTAATGTCTATTCTATTATTTCTCTGGAGAAGTAGATTGAGTGTGGGAAAATGGGGAGTGAAATTTGGGGCTGTTTTACGGTTCCGTTGTGGCTACGCTAATTGAAATTGGCTTCTCTGATTTTTTAATATTATTTTTTTAAATAACTGAGATATTGGCACAGAGGCCACGTATCTAGAAATACTTTAAATTATTTTCATTCATAAAACTCAGTTCTCTGTACTTTATATTTCACTGTCCTGGCAAAAATGCCATCATCAGACATTTTTGCTTCAGTGCAAACACAATTTTGGTTATTCTCTTTTGGATTGATTTGGAAGCATTCATTTGAACATAAACTAACTTTGTTTTGGTCTTCTCTCTATATATATATTTCTTCCTTCTTCCCTTTTTCCTCACTCCCTTTTCTTCTCTTTCCATTTGTTCTTCTTCCTTCCTTCCTAGCTCCCTTCATTCTTTCCTTTCTTGCTTGCTCTCTTTCCTCCCTCCATTTCTCCCTTTCTCTTCCTTTCTCCCTTTCTATTACCCTGAAATCTTGCTGTGGTACTGCAGGATAATGCACAGGGCCAAAAGATCTGTTTGAACCATAAGGTGGATGGTTCAAACTCACCAGCCTGTCCTCAGAAACCCTATACAGGATTGCTATGTGTCAGAACCCACTCAAGGGCACTTAACAACAATATTACACTGGTGGTGGGGGTGGTGGTTTCATGCTACGGAGTCGGTTCTGATTCATAGCAATCCTGCACAGTGTTTCTGAGACTGTAAATCTTTACTGGAGCAGAAAGCCTCATCTTTCTCCTGAGGAGTGGCTGTTAGTTTCGAACCTTGAAGTTAGCAGCCCGATTCGTAACCACTATGCTATCAGAGCTCCTCCCTGATAGTGTGGTGGTTGACAAATTGGGCTGCTAAATGCAAGATCACATATTCAAATCCCCCAGTAGTTTTGAGAGGGAATGATAAAGCATTCTGCTCAGATAAAGACTGACAGCGTTGGAAAACTTGTGCAGGGTCACTATGAATCAGAACCAACTCAGGGCACAGCATCACCATCACCACTTTCTAGTACATTCTCTTTCCCTCTACTCATGCCTAAATTTTTCTTTTCTTCCTTTCTTATTTCACTTTGATCATGTAAGCACCAAGTTATGTTGGCTCTCCTGTCCCAAGTATGTCAGCTGTGATTACAAATTTCTTCTTTCCCTTGTGCAGGACCACTTCACACTGTGCCTCTCATTAGCCAATGAGAACTCACCATGTGAGAGTAAATTTGTTTTTGTTGTTGCTATTAAGTGCTGTCGAGTGAGTTCCGACCCACAGGGACCCCTATATAGGGTTTCTTGAGGTTCAAGACCTTGAGGTTCAAACCAACCTTGCTGTCCTGCTCATTAACAGACACCACGAGTCAGGGTTGGCTAATAAAAATAGGCTGAAAGGAGCTGCCTTACAAAAAGTCTTTCTCCAGGAGTTTTCTTTTGTTGAAAAAGGCAGGAAATCAGGAGAGAAGTGTTAATCACTAGTAAAATTTTACACTTGAGTGTTTGAGTCGCAACTCTTAGAAAATAACTACAATAACATCACCTAGATACAATAATAGCACCTAGAAGAGATAAAGAACTTGCCAAAATTAAAATAACTTCCTAATATTTTAGGAAGACAAATCTGCCAACCATGTGTGGGAGTTAGATAGCAGAAATCAGTAGTCTGGTTAATGTCACTGTAGCAATAGTCTCTGTGTGTGGTATAATAATGATAAGGTAAGGAACTGAACATTCTTGACTAAATTAAATTACAGATATGTCCCTATATCTGAAGATAATTTTAATATACACAAAGATTAGGTTTCTGCACCACTTATCACATTATCCGTGCAAAGTCTGTTTAGGGGAGCCCTGATATAGCGCTGCAGGTTAATGTGTTGAACTGCAAGTCTAGTTTGAACTGTAAGATTTGAGGTTCAAGCTAACCAGCTTGGAAACCCTATACATGGTCACTATTTGTAGGAACAGACTCAATGGCACTTAAGAACAACAAAAACCTGTTGGGTATCTGCAAGCAAGTTCTTCACTCCTCTAGCCTGTGGTTACTGTGGTATACCACCAGTTTGTGTGAAAAGACATTTAGCCGAAATATAAGAGTTCACCATGGTACACTTTACCCTGACTTCATTACAGGATATTTGAATAAGTTGTCAGGGTAAAGAAAAAATTACCACATTGCTAAAACATGCAATTCCCTTTGTAGCTGGAACCTTTAAGGACATCTCTTTAGATGCTTCTCCTTTCTGTAAAAGCTAATTTCCATCATTCCCAAACTCTTTTATTGGGTAGATTTGAAAATCTCTACTGAATAAATAGAACACTCAGTTCCATGATCATATACCTAAAAAAGCAGAATAGTGACTAATACCTAGCCCAAATTGACCAGCTTGAAACACTCGTCAAAGCTTTTTGAATTGTGGTACAAAGACTCCAGTCTGGGAATTAGGGAATTTACTTTGATGACGAGGCAAGAGAGAATACTGGAGTGAGTGATGCTATTCCCAGATCCTGCTTTGCAGCACGAAAGCTGAGGCACAACAGAAACTAATAACTAATACAATTGTTTCACAAACATCACATCCTTCCAATCCGTGCAAGGACACATTTTACTTCATGGAAATGAGCTTTTATTACTTACAATAAGAAGTAGTAGTAAATCACAAACAACCATGGAGAGAGTCTTTCTCCAGGAGTTTTCTTTTGCTGAAGCAAACAGGAAATCAGAACTGAAGAGTTAATCACAAGTGAAGTTTTATACTTGAGAGTGTTTGAGCCACATCTCCTAGAAAATAACTATAATAACAGCATCTAGATAGTGTGGCTACTTCAAAGAGATAAAGAACTTGCCAAAATTAAAATTCTGTTGTTGTTAAGTGCTGTTGAGTTGGTTCCGACCCATAGCGACCCTGAAGAGGGTTTCTGAGGCTGTAAATCTTTATGGGAGCAGAAAACCTCCTCTTTATCCCACAGAGTGGCTGGTAGTTTTGAACTCCTGACCTTGCTGTTTACAGCACTCCCTAAAATTTAGGAAATAATGTGTGGGCATTGGATAGCAGAAATCAGCAGCCTGGTAATGTCACTGTAGCAATGGTGTATGTGTATAGTAAAAGAAAGTAACACAAGGAATTCAATGAGCACTCTTTAAACTAATTTAAATCAAAACTACCCCATCCAGAGATGACAGATTTTCCATGCACACCTTATTCTGCGAGAGACTAAATTAGGACAGTTATATGATACACCAATCCCTACTGGTTTCTGGAAACTGCCTGGACAGATAAGAGTTTCTTCCAATCTGCCCTTCCCCTGCATTATAGCCAAGGTACACAATAGGAGTCTACCTACTGCCAGAGACCCCTGCCTGTGTAGGTCTATCTACATGGGCTGGGAACTTATGCCTGCACCATAGCTGAGTAGAGAACATTTCTTCTCCTAACTATTTTATAGCCCTAGCTCAAATGACTTCTGGTGTGGTACTGAGGGCTAATTCACTAGACTGCAAAGTCAGCTTGATCCACAAGGTTGGCGGTTCAAGCTCACCAGCCACTCCTATACAGGGTCACTATGGGTCAGAACCGACTTGACAACATTTAGCAACAACGGCATCCTAAATGACTAGTTGTATCTTTTTAATACTAGAGCATTCTGCCTACCTGACTTCCTGAAAAGAGAGTTGGTAAGCCGAGATTTGTATCATTTTAACCCTGATCACAACATGAGGTCTAAGTGGCAACAGTGTAGGGGGCATGTTTTAAGGGCTAAAAATGCGAGGAATAGGAATAGAGAAAACTATGACTCCCTGGCTTGTCCAAAGGACTGCATCTTACATGGATACTGTATCAATTAGACTGTACACGTAGAGTTGTACTTGCCACTTAGCTTCTATGGATGGTTGCTTCCCAGAAATTGTCAAGTGTTACAAATCTAAATATTAAAAATAAGCCCGAATCCCGATTTCTTTAGCAATAATCTACTTTTAAAAAAAAACATTTGAAACCACTATGCAATGAAGTAAGCAATTTCATATCTCCTACCCTGCTCCCTAATTTACAATTATTATTTACCTAAAGGGGCTCTGGTAGCGTAGTGGTTACACGTTGGGCTGCTAACCTCAGAATCAGCAGTTCAAAAACACCAGCTGTTCTATGGGGGAAAGATGAGGCTTTCTGCTCCTGTAAAGATTTACAGCTTTGGAAACCCTGTACAGGGGTGCTATGGGTCGGAACCAACTCCACGGCACACAACAACAACAACAACAATTTGTGTTGCTTTTCCCCACATGTATGATGTTTTATGGAATTTATGGGTAAATTTTATTACAAATAAACCAATCTTAGTCTATGTATACTGTTAGATAACAGTGCTAACCAGTCGACTAGAATAGATGTTGAGTTACCGTTTCTAAAAAGTAAATTTACATTTAAGAATAAAAATTTCAGTATCTGCCCCAATGGGTAAATTACATGGAATTATGTTGTTGTTAAGTGCTGTCAAGTCACTACCAACTCATAAAGACCCCATATAGGGTTTCTAAGGTACGGCGCATGGGTTTAAACAACCAACCATGTGGTTAGCAGTCCAGTGCTTATTGTACAGTGCCACACAGGTGCCATGAAAGATGGTAGATGGAGTATTCTTGGCATGTGGGACACAAAACTACTCAGCTGTGCTGCAGCATAACTGATGTCTATAAAACAATTTACTGTTGATAATCCATGTAACAAACATTAATGAATTTGATGTACAGAAAGGTCCTCATAAAGCAGTTACTATTATATTCAGTTAAGAAATTAATAAAATAACTTATAGCCTCTAAGTGACTTGGTCATTATTATAAAGATTTTCAGTAACAGCATTAGACTTAAATGCTGGAGATATGACTTCAAGTTTCAGATTTCATCAACTGTTCAAACTAAAACTAATACAGCTGGCATGTCCCTTTTTATAAAACTGGGCAAAGGGAGGATCTAAACAGCATACTGACAAAGTGATTTTATGACACTGTACTACACATACCTGAATTTAATGCCCCTTCTGATCAGTTAATACTGGGCTTCATCACTTCCTAACACTTCAGGGCCCTAGAGAAATCAAAGAAGGGAGTTCACAATGTAACATGTGCCCCTGGATTTTCACCTAAAATTTATCCACTATATAGTATATATATATATGTATATATATATACACTATATATACACATTGCATCCTGTTCTGACAAACTGCAACTGAATGTCATCCAGACATTCAAAAATAATGATGACCAATGTCACTGTCTTGGCATATGTGAATACGATTATATGATTTTCTAAGGACAGATGCATGTAGGTCATTTTTAACAGAAATGGTGTCTATTTTAAAAGTTTACTCAAAGGAAACATAAACTTGTTTCTGATTCTTAATTGATCAAGATTTGATTTTTGTTCATATACTCACCAAATTAATGGTCTAACAGAGGCAATTGGCCTTCTAAATTTCTCTAAGCCTTTGTTCATAAATTTCAAATTCTGCAAAAAATATTTAGAAGTGCCTAGTGTGTGGATGAGCGGAGATTATTACTTTTTGGCATTTAGGAAAAGGTAAAACTTCTTTTTTTTTTGGTCTCAAAAATTGGAAAATTATTTTTTGTTATAAATATTGGATAAAGACCTGCCCAGTGCCAATGTTCTCTTGGGAGGAAAGCCAGACAGAAATTTGGGTGGGTTTCAGAGGAAAGAATGCAGAGAGTGAGTGGTTTAGCTTTTACTTAATATATTGGATGAGTATATCTTTTACCTGCTCCTCTTTTTCTTCTTGTTGTTGTTGTCAGGTGCCATCAAGTAGGAACCGACTCATAGCGACCTCATGCACAGCAGAATGAAACAATGTCCAATCCTGGGCCAACCCCACCACTGCTGCCACACTTGAAGCCATCAATGATGCCAGCTGGCTGATCCATCTC
>NW_006408611.1:9016664-9018845 GCF_000296735.1 Chrysochloris asiatica
GTATTTTCTTAAGGGTTTGATGAAAGCTTACACTGCAAATTAGGTTCCCATTTAACAACTTCTGGTTTGATGCTGTGGGTTATTGTGCTGGACTGCAAAGTCTGTTTGAACTGCAAGGTTGGCGGTTCTATCTCACCAGCTGCTCTTGGGAAACCATATACAAGGTCGCTATGGTCAGAATCAACTTGCCAGCACTTAACAATGACAACATACATATTGTTTGGATTTTATCTGGTTATTAAACCATATACTTATTGGTTATATTTTCCATACTATGTCATTACTTCAATTATGATTACTGCACTTTCACTAATGCACACATTTATGCTTAAATATGTTTAAAATAGTCTGTTATCTAGTGAGATCATTTTGACTTGCTCTCCTTATGAAAGTTGTATAAATACATCATCATTACCCCATTTTGTTTTGAAATTGTTATTGTTTACATATTTATATACCTGTTTCCCTTTAATCACTTTTCCAGATAGGTTTTAATTTCCTGAAATCTTTATCTGACTTCAAATTTGGCTGATGCTATACATGTTATCTCAGGCGGTCATCTAATGTCATTGATTACAAATTTAATTAATTTCTGTTAGACCAGAAATACCTTAATTTTGACCTCATTTTTCATAGACAATTTTTCTTGATACAGTTCTAGGTTAGCAACTGTTCTGTTTCAGGGCTTTGTATTTGTTATTCCATTTCCATCTAGTCTGCATGGGTTTTGTTAACAAATCAGATCTTAGTCTTATTGAGGCCAATTTCATGGACAAATTCCACATAGAAAGTAAAGTTTATATACTGAGAGAGGGTATACAGGACAATCAGTTTTCGGCAAAATGGAAATTGCTTTAAGAGGTAACTAAGAAATAGTAAGAAAAACAGTCTTAACCTTTTCCTTCAGCAGCACAGAGATATTGATACAGTTTTCATTGTACTAGAATGCCTTTTCCAGATGGAAAGGTTGGGAAACAAGGTATGATTTTAATGGAAATTTCAGGGTAGGGGCATAAAAGTTCAATGTTTTATTTTCAGAGATACCAAAGAAAAGTGTTCAGAACTAATGATGGAGTAAAGAGCGAAGGAAGATTCGCCAGATAAGAAAGTCTGATTAGGTGTCTTTAAGGCAGGCTGTTGTTATTCTTGTTAATGCCCTCAAATACGTTCCAACTCATAGTGACCCTCTAAAGAGTTTCTAAGGAGTGGCTGGTGGCTTTGAATAACTGATCGTGTAGTTACCAGTCCAGTGTTTATCCTACAGTGTCACACCAGGACTTAGAAAATGTTGGATGTTGTAGGTAAATCCAGTGACCAAACACACAAGGATATCAGAGACTAGTAGCAATAGCTCAGAGAAGCAGAAAAACTGAACTAGGTGAAAATATGTCTAAGATGAACTGCCACCTGTGCTGAGGTATTTTCTGGGGTGTGTTGCTGAGAAAAGATGGACTCTTTGAACTCATTATATTTGGGAACCAAGGATAAGAAGAAAGATCTGACCAGAACCCTTTTTATAGATTTGTTATTGTTAAGTGGTGTTGAGTAGGTTCTGAATCATAGCAACCCTGTATAGGTTTTCCAAGGAGAGAGAGTGGTGAACTTGAACCACTGACCTTGTAGTTCAAAGCGACCTTGCAGTCTAGCACATAAAACCAGAACTGGTTTTTATAGATAGTGCCTTTTTAATATAATAGTAGCAGTTCAGCGCAGTCTAGCTGGTTCTGACTTGTAGCAACCCTATAAAGGTTCCCAGCTTGTGGGCTTGAACCACCAACCTTGAGGTTAACAGTTCAATGCTTATCCTATAGCACGCCACCAGGACTCCACACATACACTTGTTGCTGGTGTTAAGTGCCATCTTGCAAGTTCTGAAGCACAGCTACCATAAACAGGGTTTCTAAGAATTGGCTAGTGGGTTTGAACCACCAACCTTGTGGTTAACAGTCCAGTGCTTATCCTACAATGCCTCCCTAGGATTCCACACATACACTTGTTGTTTTTGTTAAGTACCGCTGAGTTGTAGGGGGCTTTAAAAAGTCTGTAAAAATTTCCCATTGTCTTTCAATTCCAATTTTCCACAAATTTATCTTAAACTTGTTTTTGTTATTAAGCGCCAAACTTCTTGTTGTTAAGTTCTGACACGTAGTGACTCAGTATCGGGTTTTGGAGGAGAGACTG
>NW_006408611.1:9021970-9053400 GCF_000296735.1 Chrysochloris asiatica
GCGCAGCTGAGGACTCTCGATTCATCAACTAAGAAGAGAAAGACTAAGAACTGGTGGCCAGGAGCAGACCTGCAGAATGTGCCCTTTGCAGATGTAAATTATTATATATGCCTGAGTGGGTAACAACAACAACAACAAAAAATTAATAACAGCATTTCATTATCTGATGCTGTATCAGATCAGGTTCCATTATATTCTGGAGACCAGTATCAGGATATATGAGTAATGAATAGTTATGTATTACCCTTCCTCATTCCGGATGATGGTCTCATACTTCTCACAGTCACTCAGGGACTCAGGCTGATGGAGTAGTAGTCATCTCAAAAGTTGCCAGTCACTGGGCCATAGAGAGGAGCTAGCCCTTCAGGGCCTCACAGGTGGCATTTAATTATCCATCTGCAATGCAAACACAGGGAGTTAGGGAGTGCAATGCAACAATTTGATCAGGAGGCAAGAAGGTCAGAACACCTCTAATGTCATATACTTTCACCCACATGGAATCTCAAAGTCAGGTCTTCTGAAGTCATTTGTTTCCTTTCTTTCTTTTTTTTTTTAAAATTTAACTTTTACTTAGTAGGATATTTGCAATTATAGTCAGAGATTATTTACTGGCTCATTAATATCAAGAGTCTGTTATCTTTCCACAATGCCATCTCCAGTAAAAGATGGGTGGTCACAGCTTGAAATAGCACATTCTCACTTGATAGCAACCACCACACCCACCAAAAAAAAAAACAAAAAAAAACAAGAGAGAAAGATACACAAAAAGGAGATAAAAAACAAAAACAAAATTAATTTCCTTCCTCATTGTTATGAATTGGATTATATCCCCGCAAATTACATGTTGAATATCCTAGCCACTATATCTGTGGATGTCATTCTGGTATGATGCTAAAGCTCTGCACTGCTAACCATAAGGCCAAGGGTTCAAACTCACCAGCCACTCATTAGAAACCATATACAGGATCACTATGAGTTGTAACAGACTTCATTGTACTTAACAACACCATACCTGTGGATGTAGTCCCATTTGGGAATATGACTCTCTTGTTATATTAATGAGACCATATCAGGATGTGTTTTAAATAAATCACATATGAGATATGAAAGAGAAGATTAGACACAGAAAAGGAAGCACAAACGGAGCAGCAGACACATTTCATTTGGAGATCACAAGAAACCAAACAAAGAATAGATGACAATGACAAATAATTTTCCCCAGAGCTGACAGAAAGAGACTATTACTAGGGACAGTGGCCTGATTTTGGACTTCTAAACTCCTAAACGCTAAGAAAACAAGTATGTTGGTTAAAGCCAACAACTTGTGGTATTTTTATTATAGCAGCACTAGAAACACTTTATTCCAAATTGCCTATTAAGGGGACCGACTATCTTCTAATTGTACTGCAGTGATTTTGAGGTCATTAGTTAAAATTCAGAGAGCATGGCAGCTCCATACAATAAGCACTGGACTGCAAACCCCAAGGTCAGTGGTTTAAGCCATCCAGCCATTCTACAGAAGAAATATGAGGCTTTCTGCTCCCAGAAACATTCTGGACTCCTGGTGTTGCGCTGTAGGATTGGCATGGGATTTTGAGTCACATGGTAGGCAGTTGAAACCCAAAAGCTGCTCCTCAGAAACCCTACACAGGGTCTCTGAGTCTGAGCCTACTCAAGTCTGAACCTACTTAATAACAACAACAAAAGCAAACAGAAATTCACATATGCAGAAAGGCATGCATCCCTGCTCTACAAAAAAGGACCAGTTGTTGTTTATCAAGATGGGTATGTTGTTATTGTTAAGTGATCTCGAGTTGGTTACAACCCATAGGGCTTCCGAGGAGCAGCTGGTGAGCTTGAACCACCAACCTTGCAATTTAAACGACTTTGCAGTGCGCCTCATTAACCCACAGAGCCACACCAGGACTCTACCATGGGTATAATAATTACAAATTGGGTAGTGAGGAGATTATAGTTTACATTAACTATTATAAGAAACAAGGAACATACCAAACACACACACACACACACACACACATATATATATATACATAGCATACGTAGAGGAGCCACTGGACAGTAGAAATGGTTTGCAGTTCAAACCCACCCAGAAGCATCTATCTTGGAAAAAGTAAAGAAAAATTGTTCAATATAAGTGAGGATGGTAAGAATTCGTCTCATGTTCTTTGGGCATGTCATTAAGAGGAACCAGTCCTTGGATAAGGAAATCATGCTAGGTAAAGTAGAGAACAAGCAAAAACCAGGAAGACCTCAATAACATGCATTGACACAGTGGCTGCCACAATGGATCAAACAGAACAATTGTGAGGACGGTACAGGACTGGCAGCATTTCATGTACGTGGGGGCACTTTGAGTTGGAAACAGCTGAATGACAGCTACAATAACAATATTCTCATACACATCTTTTTTAGTTTTTAATAAAAAAATGACATGACACAGGCAAGGAGATTCAATTAATATTTACCTTTATTAAACATTAAGAGAACATTTATTAAGAAAGTGTTAGTGGTAGAACTTAAGACTAAATAAATTTCCTGACCCAGAACAGTGAGTTTTGCACTATACCTTAGCACCTTTTTTTCTTGTGTTTTATCCATTTTTATAATAATGCATACTCTAAAAACCTGTGGGACCAATTAAATGGTAAATCTTTACTTCTCCCTCAGGCTAAAGCACAAATAAAATTATAGGCTCTATAGGAGAAGCACCGGACTGCTAACCACAAAGTCTGTGATTGGAGCCCACCAGCTGCTCCACAAGAGAAAGGTGAGGCTTTCTGGGCCCACCAAAATTTACAGTATTCGAAAAACTACGTAAGGTCACTATGAGTCAGAACCAACTTGAAGGCACTAAGCAACAACAACAAATAGCTAAAATTTCAAAGCAATTAAAACGGAACTGCAAGGTCTGTTTGAACTTAAAGGTAGGTGTTTCAAAGTCACCAGCTGCTCCTTGAAAACCCTATACAGGGTCATTATAAGTTGGAACCAACTCAATGGCATTTAAGAATAACAATCCTATAAATTATCTTTTGTGTTGCAAATGAAAAGGTAAATGTAGATATAAAATAGAAATACATAGAGACTTATAAACATGTTTGATTTCATAAGATTTTATTTTGAAAATTCTTTATAAATTATATGACATTGGTGATGAGGCTAGTCCCTAAGCCATCATTATGAAGAGCTTCAGTATTTTCTTCAGAAATGTCATGGTTATCACAGCCACTCAGGGGTGACAGATTTGGTTGTTCAACAAAAGCAACTCTAACTTTGATAGGATTATAAATGCTGAGGGATCCCAAGGCATCTTAGAGTCATATTAAAAATAAAATACTAGTCATGCTTGAAATATTTGTAATTCATGAAAGGCTAATGAACAGGCCTTAGCATCAGCATCATGGCTAGCGCTAAGCGAATGCCTTTGGGGGTTATGGCATCACTGCTAGAGACCTGAGACAGTCATGCCATAGAAAACAGTGACAGCATGTGTTCCCACCTGACAGATGCTGATAACATGGTGACAAGAATATCACGTGACTAAAGTGAGTGTTGTGCCAAAGTCCTCTGTCTAGCTCTTGCTAGTGTTGTATAAATATCAGCTGTAGTGGTATGTGATGTCCACTGAAATCAGAAGATTGCATCATGCCCTGCAGATACACGCACAGCAGCATTGCAAGTCAGGGATCCCAGAGTCTGCCAAAAGAGATAAGTGGCAGTGGAGGTTTTAACAGCATCAAGGTCAATAAAAAGCAGGATGAAAAAACCAAGTATTAGAGCTAGAGAAGTTTGCTGAAGTTAGGATGAAAGATTCTGGCAGTTGTCAGCAAAAAGTTGACAGGTTATTGGTGCTTCGTGCCATCAAGTCAGGTCTGGTTCATAGTGACCCCGTATAGAGTTTCTGAGGAGCAGCTGGTGGATTTGAACCACCAACCACTGAAGTTTAAACTGACGTTGCGGTCCAGTGCTTATCCTACAGCATGGCACCAGGATTCCAGATAATAAGGGATAGGCCATGAATTATGCACATTGACTTGATATGGGGCTTTCTGTATGACTGGCTCAGTGCTTAACTTATAGTAAACACGAAACAGGCATGTGTTGAAAGAATAAAAGTGAGCATTAATGAAAATTAAGTAAAACCAAATTATGTGACAGTCTTAAAATTTATGAATTTTGTTCTCCTTTCTTTCTCATTGGTTTACTGTCCTTCTCCCTCATGGAACTGGGGAAGAAGACAGAAGTTGTGTCCTTGACACAAAGACCAGTGCTTTTTACATAGTTTCATCTTAATAAATATTAGTTGACTAATAGCATAGTGATTACGAATCGGGCTGTGAACCTTAAGGTCAGCAGTTCGAAACTACCGGCTGCTTTGTGGGAGAAAGATGAGGCGTTCTGCTCCTGTAAAGATTTACAGCCTCAGAAACCCTGTACAGGGTCGCTATGGGTCGGAGCCGACTCAACAGCACTTAATAACAACAACAAAAGGAACACTAGTAGCTCAATCATCATGGATGGAACCCACCAGTGGCTCTGCAGAAGAAAAGACTTGGCAATCAGCTGCCAAGGAAATCCTATAGGGCAGGTCTACTCAGTTGTATTAGGTCACTATGTTGAAATCAATACGATACACACAACAATGAAAGATCATTCTAAACAAATCACATGACTGTGTACATATGGGTGCTGATGTATGAAAAGGCATGGTCCACATTTATTATTTCAAACTTTTAAACATAGGAAGATATCACCTTATTTGTTTAAAAGTGCAACTGTCTCATTCCAAACATACTAAAGTCAATGGCATACAAGCAACCATGATTTGGTTTAAACATTTTGGAAATTCCTGTGAGTAGTAAAACGGTCAAGAAAAATTTAAGGAAAAAAATTAAGTAAACTTTTCATCTAATTAGTATAGTATCCTCAATTATCAGCTATCACTTTAACCAATATTTTGATTACAATAACAGCAAAATAAATAATCTATTACTTGACCACTTTACACATTAGCAATGTCTGTCTAGCAGTAATGAATGGTGAGATGTGAGAGAAACGTAATGCTGGCTGTACTGATTAAGGTTATGCATCCATTCAACTGGTCCCTAAGTCTCAGTGGTTTGGTAGTTATGTAACTATGCAATTTGGCAGTTATGTGAAATTATATAATCATCTTCTTTTTTTAAAATCTGATGTGCTCATTCTCCATTTGCTCAGATGGTTGATTTTTCGCATAATGACCTGGTCTTTGGAGACCTAACCATGCTGATAGTGGGTATACACATGTAAGGAAATACGGAGTTCCAGTGTGGTGGTGTGGGATAAAGCACTGTTTGCAAGCTCAACTTGAACCACAAGGTCAGCAGTTAAATTCACTAGTCACTCCTTGGAAATCCTACATAAGGTCGCTATGAGTCAGAACCAACTTGGCAGCACTAACCAACAGCATGGCAAATGCTAGTGATACAAAAATGAACCCAATACTTCCCAGTCTAGGATAGCCCCTAAATGATACCCCTGAGCAACTTTTGGGTGGATGATGCCAATCACAAAGACAGGGTAAATTCCTTATCGGAAAAAAGATCTGAAAAAAAAAAAAAATGTACTGAGTTTTAAAGTAAAGTCTCACCTTGATTATTTTAATAAGATGTATCAAAGTGACAGTTTTATGTAATTTACCAACTGTCATTCATATTTAAACTGGTGATTTTAGAATCGCTATGACCATTAACTGCCTTCTTCTTTTCAAATAATTTAGAAAGAAGAGATATATTGTTCATTTACTCTTTCTGAACTCGATGGCTGAGGTAGTCCTATTTGAATAACAAAATATAATTGCTGAAATCTACATCTTATCTGTTTTCCTCTCCTTATGTGTGCAGAGTTTAGAATAATAAGCTTTGAAGAAATTTTGTGATGTTGGGAAAAATCAGTGTGTTTTTCTCTTTCAAATTCTGCAGCCTTGACTTTCTCCCTGAGTAGCTCAGAGACATATTTGTCTGGGGGTGGCAGTGGTTGATTAGAAATTGCAGAAGAAAAGCAAAATGGTTTGTTAGAATTTCAAGCACAATGTTAGTTTCCATGCTTTCATTTCAATATCCCCAACTTTGCCCCTAGCCCTCTGAAATACTTTCCCTTTTTCACCTATGATTCCTGCAATATTTTTGTTTCGTGCAATAATTTTATGGCTTATTTCTCCCCTTACCCTAATACATTTTTTGTCTGAAGTGTTCTCATGCCACAATGACCTCACGCTATTTTGCCCTTACATTTGAAGGTAAGTAAAGCACCATTACTTCTAGGATTCTAGTTCATGCATAATGAATGAGTTTATTCCAAGCAAAATATGTTTAAACATGCCTCTGTGATCAGTGGTTTACTGAAGACAGTCTTGTTAGCGGGGACTGTGTTTTCAAAAACAAGGTACAATTAAAATAGTGACTTCCTAGAGGATCTTCTGGACAGTTAAATTCAAGACAAGAAGATCTGCTCAGAAAGTTATGGTAACTGTTTTTTGTTTGTTTGTTTTCTCAAGGAACAAAGGATTATCACAGAAGCTTATTTTGTTGTTGTTGTTAAGTATCACTGAGTCTTTTCCAACACATAGTGCCCCTGAAAGTGTTTACAAGAAGTGTCTAGTAGGTTTGAACCACCGACCTTGGAGTTAGCAGTCCGGTGCATATCCAACAGCCCCACACCAGTACTCTGTGGGTTTATTATTGAGAAGTTTTACAAAAATTAAAAATTGCAATGATGAGAAAAAGGTCAAGGAAATTACTGCATGTTTCTTTCTTTTTAAATTATGATAATACATCTGCCTTCTCACTTTTCCAAATTAGCAAGCACTGTCCCATGAGAATTTATCTAGGAAACCTTACCCCCTTCACCTTATCCCTGCTCTTTTTCCTTCAGCCTTCTTTTTATTCCCCAAACTCAAACAACATTTAAAAAGAACACAACTGAGCCCCTTAAAGATTCCAAAATTGCCATTTTGATGTGGTATAAATAAGAGATACAGAATTCTACAGGGAAGGGTTACAGAGATGGAGAAAAACACCACCTTCAGACCTGCCTGCAGTAAAGGAAATGTTGAGAAATAATAGCTTCACATTTCGATTTTGCTTACTCTGATATGGGGCAAGGGATTTAAAAAATTTCATTGAAAAATGGAGTTACCAGATAATGGAATTTTTCAATGAACTGTTTGAAGCCCCCTTTATGCTATGTGTAATTCTATAACTTCAATTATAATTTGAAATATGTTTCTTTACCTGTTTGTTCACACGATTATGGTCTTCTATTGATCAACAAACCAGTGAACAGTTGTTGTTTTTTTTAGTTGAGTATAGCAAATGAAGCTTTTATAAAACATTTTCTTTGTAGATAAAGGCTATGGAAAGAAAAATGGGTGTTTTGGTTTTTCTTTCTGAGGAGTATCCTTGAGGTTTATAAACTCTCAAAGTAACTGGTGTTGTCAAACTTAAGGACAGATTAGAAAAACAGGAGCTACCAAAGAAATGTCACACCTTTCTATAAAACTAGTCACAATTGTCTAATGGGAAATCATCAAGCTTCAGCCAGAAAAATAACAGAAGGAATGGTAAAATCTTTTCTAAAAATGTGTAATGCTGAACAATTTGTTTGAGTCTTTGTTGCATTAAGAAAAGAAATTCTGTGATAGGGCTAAGTAGAGGGTAACTCAGTTTTATTTGTAAAGAAGAATAAAGATGATATATACCAAACTGAAGTACAAAAGATGAGTGCATCTTTATTTTTAGAATACATATTTTCAAAAAGCTCAGCTTTGCTGTTATTTTTAGGTGCTGTCAAGTCAGTTTCGACACACAGGGAAAACAGAAGGAAACACTGGAAGTCCTTCACCAGACTCACAATTGTTATTAAGCTTGAGCCCATTGTCATTGCCACTATGCCAACCCAGCTCGTTTGGGGTCTTCTGCTTTTTGCTGATCCTCTACTTTACCATGCATGATGTCCTTCTCTAGGCCTCTGCTCCTTCTGATAGTATGTCCAAAGTATGAGAGACAAAGTCTCACAGCGTCCTGGCTTTAAATGAGCATGCTGCTGTGCTTCCAACACAGATGTGTTTGTACTTCCAGCAGTCCATGATACTCTTAACATTCTTCTCCAATACCATAACTCAAAGACATTTAGTCTCCTGTGTGCTTCCTTATTCTTTGTCAACTTTCACAATCATATGAGACCACTGAAAATACTATGGCTTGGGTTAGCCTCATCTTAGTTCTCAAACTATTATCTTTGCTCTTGAACTTTTAAAATATGTCTTGTGCAAAGATGTATTTAATGCAATATGTCATTCGAGCCTTGGGCTGTTGCTTCCACAAGTATTGATTGTGGACCCAAACAAAATAGAGTCTTTGATAACCTCAATATTTTTTTCCCATTAATCATGATGTTATGTATTGACCCACTTGTCAGGATCTTTGTTTTGTTTACATTGAGGTACAACCCACACTGAAGGTTGTGGTCTTTTATCTACATCAGCACTTTAAATCCTCTTCACATTCAGAAAGCAAGGTTCTATCATCAGCATATCCCATGTTTTATTTAGTCTTCCTCCAATCCTGGTACCATGTTTTTCTTCATATTATCCTGTTTCTCTGGTTATTTACTCAGCAGACAGATTGAATAAGTATGGTGAAATGATATAACCCTGCCACACACTGTTCTTTATTTTAGACCATTCAGTATTCCCTTGTTCTAACAACTGCTTCTTCTTCTTTGTACAGAAACCTCATGAGTACAATGCTCATGAATGCCCATTCTTCACAATGGTATTCACAGTATGTCAGCTGTGTTAGTCTGTATGACATATGGGACCACAAGTATCTGTGCAGGAAAAAAAAAATTCCCCTAAATTTTAAAGGTAGAAAAAATGTTAGATGACAAAATTCTCTTAGAAGCCATGTAATACAATGAAAGCACATACTGTTTAGCTTAGATTGTTCCTTTAATTATATAATACTGAAGTTTCTCATTGTAAAAACCACCTTCCCCACAGTAGATGACTATGGGAAAGAGAAAGATCTCATGGTTATCTTCTAGGATGATGAGGATTGAATACCAGATTTGAATGGAAAATGCTATAAACTGAAAACTAATAGTAATATTTTCTGGGCTGGAATTCTAGCTCAAGTGTTGAGAACTTAGTAGGTATTATAAATTGAGTTGCAGTCCTGGTGTGGTTCTGTAGGATAAGCAGTGGAACACAAGGTCAGTTTGAAGTCAAAGTTGGTTGTTCAAATTCACCAGCCGCTCTTCAGAAACTCTAAGCAGGGTTGCTATAAGTCGCAACCAACTAGACAGCACTTAACAACAACAACATAAGGTGAGTCATCTTTTCTGTTTGTAAAATAAGGAAAAAATTATAGGTGCTTCAAAAATGAGTAAGGATTAACTATTAGGTATATACATAGATACATCAATAGATTTATTAATTATAACACTGATATATTTAAAGTGATACATAAATGCATGCAATTATTATTATATTACTTACATTACTGTTACTATTTTATTGTTGCCTTTAAAACGGATATTGCAAATTATCATTTATCTCTTCTTTCAATTCAAAACCACCATCCTAAAGTTTCTCAAATTTTAATGTGCCTATGCATTAGTTTATTAGGAGTCCTGGTGTGGTGCTGAGGGTTAATGAGCCAGACTGTAAAGCCATTTGAACTGCAAGGTCGGTGGTTCAAGCTCACCAGCTGCTCCTCGGAAACCCTAAACAGGGTCACTATGGGTCAGAATCAACTCGATGGCACTTAACAACAATACCATGCATTAGTTAGGAGTCCTGGTGTGGCTCTGTGGGCTAATGTGTCAGACTGCAAAGTTGTTTAACCTGCAAGGTTGGTGGTTCAAGCTCACCAGCCGCTCCTTGGAAACCCTATACAGGGTTGCTATGGGTCGGAATCAACTAGATGGCACTTAACAATAACAAAATGCATTAGTTGGAATCTGACTGTGGCACTGTGGGCTAATGCATCAGATTGCAAAGTCATTTGAACTGCAAGGTCGCTAGTTCAAGCTCACCAGCTGCTCCTTGGAAACCCTATTCAGGGTTGTTATGGGTCAGCATTTAACAACAACAATATGCATTAGTTACTAATGAGTGATGACTAGAAGAGCTGTGGGATGACATCAAGAGCATCATTCAGGAAGAAAGCATGAGGATATTAGAAAGATAGGAGAGAAAGAAGACCAAAATGGATGTCAGAAGAGACACTGAAGTTTGTTCTCCAACATAGACATGCTACAGTGAATGAAGAGGTGAGGAAGGAAAAGAGTTAAACAAAAAATCACAAAGGGCAACTGAAGCAGACAAAGTCATGTTTTATAATGAAATGTGAAAAGACTTGGAGTCAGAAAACCAAAAGGGAAGAATGCATTCGGAATATCTCAAGATGAAAGAACTGAAGTAAAAATTGAAGACTTGATTTGCAATATTGAAGGATTCCATGAGCAAAAGATTGAATGATGCAGAAAACATTAAAAGAAGATAAAAGGCATTCATAGAGTCACTATATCATAAAGAAATCACCATTTGTCAAACATTTGAAGTGGTCGCATATGGTCAAGTACAGATGGTGCTGAAGGAAGAAATATGCGCTGCATTGAAGGTACTGGCAAAAAACAAAGCTCCATGAATTTACAGAATACAGATAGAAATCTTTCAACAACTAATATAACACTGGGCATGCTCACTCATCTATGCCAAGATATTTGGAAGACAGCTACTTGGCCAATGGATTGGAAGTGATCCCTATTTGTGCTTATTAAAGAGCACAAAAAATGGTCACTCCAAAGAGAGGTGGCCCAAGAGAATGCAGAAATTATGGAGCAATATCATCCATATCACATTCAAGTAAAATTGTGCTGAATATAATGAAAAAATGACTGCAAGAGTACATTGACAGAGAACTGCCAGAAACTCAAGCTAGAGTCAGAAGAGGATGTGGAACTAGGACTATCATTGCTCATAGCAGATGGACCTTGCTTGTGCTTTTTTGACTATGCAAAGGCTTTTGACTATGTGGATCATGACAACCTCTGGATAACATTGCTAAGAATAGGTACTGAGATGACTTGATAGTGCTCATGAGGACTCTGTACATAAAATCAGGAAAGTGTGTGCCTGGGTTGTATTCTTTTACCATAATTATTCAATATGTATGCTGAACAAATAATCCAAGAAGCTGGATTAAATGAAGAAGAGCTTGACATCAGAATTGGAGTAAACTCATTATCAATCTGTGATATGCAGATAATACAACCTTGTTTGCTGAAAGTGAAGAGGACTTAACATACTGTTGAAGATCAAAGAACACAGTCATCAGTATGGATTACACCTCAACGTAAAGAAAACAAAAATTCTCACAACTGGAACGATAAATAACATCATGATAAATGGGGAGAAAATTGATGTAAAGACTTTATTTTGCTTGGATCCACAGTCAACACTCATGAAAGCAGCACTCAAGGAATCAAATGATATATTACACTAGGAAAATCTGGTGTACAACATCTCTTTACAGTGTTCAAGAGCAAAGGTATCAGTGTGAGGACTAAGGTGTGCAGAACACAAGTTCTCAAAATGAGTCAATTGGCATTTTCAATAGACTCATACGCATGTGAAAGTTGGACAATGAATAAGGAAGACCATAGAGCTGATGCATTGGAGTTGTGGGGTTGGAGTCGAATATTGAAGGTACCATGGACTCCCAGAAAAACAAACAGGTCTGTGTTGGAGGAACTACAGCCAGAGTGCTCCTTAGAAGCTTGGATGGTGAGACTTCATCTCTCACACTTCAGTTACATTATTAGAAAAGACCAATCATGCTTACTACAGTAGGTGGTCATCAAAAGAGAGGAAGACTTCCAACTAGATGAACTGACACAGTCACAGCAGCAATGGGCTCAAGTGTAACATTAATTGTAAGGACAGCAGAGGACCAAGCAGTGCTTCATTCAGTTTTGCAGAGGGTTGCTATGAGTCAGACTGACTTGAAGGCACCTAACATTAATCCTGGTGTGGTGCTGTGGATTCATGTGCTGGACTACAAGGTCGGTTTGAACTACAAGGTGGGTTTGAGCCACAAGATCAGTTTGAACTGCAGGGTCGGTGGTTCAAGCTCACCAGAGGCTCCTCGAAAACCCAATACAGGATCATTATGAGTCAGAGCCAACTTGACGGCACTTAACAACAGCAACAATGTCAACGACAAGAACACAAATCATCTAGGACTCTTTTAAACATGCTTCTAATTCACTGTTAGGGTCTGAGAGTCTTCATTGCTAACAGACTCCCAGGTGACACCAGTATCACATGATTATAGGAAGTAGCACAAATCTAAGTCATCAATTTTTTTTCTCACCTATTTTTCTTACCTTCTTGTTTGCAATCTTGTAATTATATAACTCAGTCATTACATAGAAGACAAAATGCAATTCTCCATTAGTAAAGAGTATCGCATTAATTATTTAATGATAATCCTTTGATAACTTCTCACTTGAGTCAAAAATTTTCATCCTGTTTTGGATAAACCCATATAACTCAGCAATGCGTATTTGTTTAGAGCCTTTTAGAAAAAATAGTTACTATTTGTGCCACACTAGAATAAGCACTGGACTGCTCACCTGAAGGTCAATGGTTCAAGCCCACCAGAAGCTCCTTGGAAACCATATACCCGCTTGTTATGAGTTGGAACCAACTCAATGGCACTTACCAACAAAAACATGGTATTTACCTCATTTATATATTATGTTAGAAGTACAGCCAGAATGCTGCTTAGAAGCCAGGATGGCCAGACTTTGATGCTCATATTTGGACATATTATCAGCAACAGTCCCTGGAGAGGGACATCATACTTGATAAAGTAGAGGGTCAGAAAAAAGGAGAATGACTCACAATGAGATGGACTGGCACAGTGGCAGCAGCAATAGGTTCAATCATAACAATTGTGAGGTTGGTGTAGGATCTGGCAGTGTTTGGGTCTGTTGTGCGTAAGGTGGCTATACGTGGGTACCAACTCTACAGCACCTACCAACATTCATATATACAATAATAGGGTTCAGGTTTCAACTTTGTGTTTGAGTGTTTTGTTATTATCCAAATACAAGCAGAAAGTGGTGTTTCCTTACAAATTACTACTATCTTTTAATGTGCCCTAGGATTCCTAATGTGGCACTGTGTGTTAATGCTCCAGACTGTAAAGTCGTTTCAACTACAAGGTCAATTGAACTGTAAAATTGGTGGTTCAAGTTTACCAGTCACTCTGTGGAAACCCTATACAGGGTCGTTATGGGTCAGAACCGACTTGATGACATTTAACAACAACAACAAGGACCTACCCACAAATTTGGAATGGTAAAGATATTTCTAAAATGGCTTCCAATGTTGCTTGCCTTCTGGCATTCAAAACTTTGTGTAGGCCTCTTCTCACATAACACCAGGGTTTGTCCGTATGAATAATAGCATATAGCAGAAGTGAAAGATGTCACTTATGTGATTAGGTTAGAGAGACTGCAACGTTTCACCTGGGCATGTGTGCTCTCTTTCAGAATGATTCTATATCATAGAGATTGTTCTAACAACCTTCAAGTTCATAAACAGCCGTTACTCCTGGATAATCAATTAGAAACATTTCCAAAGAGAGAAGAAAATACTTGCTGAATGACAAGGAGAAAGATAGCTATCCTGAGAATTGAATTTTTAAATTGAGTGTACATGGAACACAGGCATTAACTGACATATCCCAAAGCTCCAAGGAGGGAGCACACGGCTCACCTCATATCCACACTAGGGACCAGGGACCATAGAGAGTCTCTCTCTGATTGCTGACACTGGGTGTTCCTGAACATGGCATCTCTTCTGCAGGTATGCTCTTTTCATCACCCAAGTTAACATGTTTCTACCCTCTAGCCAGTGAATTATTCTCCCATCACCTTCCAACCCTTGTAACTCCCAACAAATGTTTCTTACAGCATGACAGCTTTTTCTTGCCATTTTATAGTAGTGGTCGTATACAATATTTGTCTTTTTGTGATTGACTAGTCTCACTCAGCATCATATTCTCCAGTTCCATCCATGTTAGGAGGCATTTTGCAGAATTCCTTTTTTTGTGTTTCCTTTCCCTCTATTCTGGGAAAATATTCTACTCTCAAAGGTTGGATAACTTTCCTTATCTCCTCAGAATTTCTATGTTCAGTCATTTTAGGGTCCTAGGATTTTTAGCTAAACTTTTACTCTGCGTTTCTAATTTATTAATTGTTTACCATGGCATTGGGTATTTAAGAATCTAAGTGTTTTAAATGAGGAAGAGAAAGACATGGAGTAAAGAGAAATTCAGCATTTTGCCTTGCCACCTTCTACACCTTATTTCTCTCATTCATGTACCAATCACAGGCTTAGATTTATTTTTTCAAACATGTCACTATCTTAGAACTCAGTCATTCATATATTTATTCTCACCTCCTGGATCTCTCTTCCTTCCCTCCCAAAGCCGATACTTCTTCAAATCTCAACTATAATATTACTCCTTTATAAAAAGTTTTCTCTCATAACAACTCAACGTGGATCATATCTCTCCTGACGTTCATATCTTTTTTTTTTTTTGAAACATTTTTACCTTCCTTGATAATATTTTATCACATCTTTTAATTATACCCCCTCCTCATTTATTGACACAGTTAGGTTCCAAAAACCAGGCATAAAAATTGGAGGATGTTCACATCATTACAAAACTGCCTAAATATATCATTACATAACTGCCAAATCACTGAGCATTATGGCCTTGCACAGTTTACGCATGACCTTAACCATCACAGCTGGTATTACTCTTGCCTTGCACCTCTGTGTTTTATAATGACAGGCATACATGGTAAATGTATACAACAGTCATATAGTAGATTTTTTTTTACTATTGTTGCAATGTGAAATGTCAGTAAATGAGATGGACAGTAAGTGAAAAGAAGGTGTATATACTTATTAATCATATCCATCTTTGCATTATCATAATTCCAACATGTTGATTTGCTCTCACACAGCGGGGGGTTATATGGTTTGATTCAGCACATTATCGTATGAGACTAGGATAAATGCCACTCAATAAATATTTGTTGAAGAAGCAGGCGGCAAGCACTGATATATTTTACAACTACTCTCTCCTTTTTAACTAACAGAAATCATTTATTTGTGTCTGTCTCTCTCTCTGTCTTTCTCTCTCTATATATATGTATATATACACACACACACAGTCACAGCACTTATTTACCCACACATAAGGTCATAGGACATGATTTTGCCAAATTTGATGTAAGTCAAATTATACTGGAAATGGAGAGACTCAGGCTATTTTCTTTTGCCCACTGTATTTTGCCTGGAACGTGGAGACCTTGCAGAGGAGAGGCCATTATAAGAATGAAAGTGGAAAAGCCACTCTCTAGGGATGGTGGAGCACAAGCCAGAAGGGCTCTGAGACCTTATTAGTTTCCTGGAGTATTCATTCCAGGCCTGGGTTCTGCTTCTAGAGTTCTTTGTGCTTGAGAAAAACCAACCCTGATTTGGCTCAGCTAATATAGCCAGGTTGCTGTTATGTACAATCCTGATTCTGAATCTAATTTTAGGTACGTCAGTCCATATCTAGAGATCCTAGTAAACCATGTTAGCACTGGAGTAAGTGATTGCTAAGAATATCAGTTTTACTATGGGTTTTCCTTCAAAATTAAAAACATAATTTATTAAAACAGCTTCAAATCTTTGGATTTAATTATCCTTTTCTGTTTGAAATCCATTTGATAAATGAATTTTGAATAACTAGTATGCATAAAACGATGTACCAGATGGCTTAATTAGCAATATTTCTTTTTTAAATTCACATGTTTACAATAGTCCCATTTCCCACATTTCCATGCATTTTTAAAAGTATCTCCACATCATTAATTTAAATGTTTATATTAAGAATTCATGAAAACATGGAAAGGGACAATTTTCAAATGTACTTTAATGCAATCAAATATTATTTTATTCAGCAAATTGTACTAAAGACCAGACTGTGGCAAGACAGGAAAGAACATATAATTTTGGACACTGATTCTCAAATGACAGTTCCACCCATTAGCACCCCCTGCACCCTAACAACAAGAACAACCAACAAAAAAAGAACCGACTGCCATTGAGTTGGTCCCAGCTCATAATGATGCTACAGGGTTTCTGAGACTACATTTTAGGAGCACATAAACTCTTCTTTCTCCCACGAAGCAGATGGTAGGTTTGCACCACGGACCTAGTGGTTAGCAGTTGAATGCTTAACCCAGGGCTCCTTATCCACTACCACACTGTGAGGTAAACAAACAAACAAACAAAGAACTGCCAAAAGAAAGGCTTTGCCCTTACCCTTCGCTCTTGAAAAGAAATAAATAAGTCCTTGAAATCTCATATCCAATAAGGATATTTTTGTTTGCTGGGGGCCTTGTGCCAGCCAGGTAGTATTAATATAATTTAGGATGAGAACTCTGAGCTACATCAAGCATGTGGGTTACGATGAGGGTTTTGGATTATTAAGTAGCAGCTAAACCTCCTTGGAAGGCTGGAAATTGAAATCAGATACAAGGACAGTCGAGCATGCCTGTGTGATGGAACCTCAATGAAGACTCCGGACACCAAGGTTGAGTGATCTTCTCTAGGTGACAATGTATTGTATATTGTCACACAACAGTGCCAGAAGAAATTAATCCTAGCCATGATTCCTTAGGAAGAGGACAACTAAGCATTTGGAACCACCCATGCATCTCTTCTCATGGCTGATTTTAATCTGTATCCTTTCTAGGAACTAAACCAAACATAATTATTACTGCTTTCAGTGAATTTTGTGAGTCCCTCTTATAAATTATTAAACCTGAGGGTAATTTTGGAAACTCCCATAAACTTTCAACCAGTGTCCCCTTGTCTCTAACAGAAACTCAATTTTATTTGTGAATCTTTCATTTTTATGTGTCAAGTTACAACACTATTTGCTCATGAGAAGATGTGTGGACTGTGATCTCTAATTCTGCAGTTAGTTAACTCAGAGTGCCCTAGATAATCTAATTTAACAGACCCATAGCATTTACAGATACCCTGTTTTAGAAGCCATAGCAGGAAATAAGTTATTTAAGCAATTGAGGAACACCCATTTCTATAGTGATAATTTGTTCATATATGTTAATAACAAACATCATTTATTTATGTATTTATCATATATGTATTTATGAATGTATGTGTAGATGTATGTGGAAAACCATATAATTATTTTTATAATTAAGTAAACTCAGTGAGAATCTTTCTTAAGTTTACTTAGGTAAAGTTATTATAGGTACTTGATTAAATAAAACAGTGTTGATCTTGGCTCTTTTTTACTTAGAGTTAAAAATGAAATGTTATTAGAGGAGCTGAAATCAAATGACATTATGCAATATTACCATCTGTATATCTTAACAAGTGAGGTAATGCTTTAGAATGGTAAACTATGAAATGTGAATCACATACAAATGCGATTTGAGATTTTAAAATCTTTGTTTCTTCACTTACAATTAGTTTACATTTCTCAAAGCATCCATGTTATCACGGCACTCTAGGTCCAGGTTCTTTTATATTTGCATTTTACTTCTATAACAAATTAAAACTTATATGCATATAACCCACGTTTATTGTCTGAGAAGACTAGTCTAATTCCACTAGCAGGAAAGCAAGAAAACCAAGGGCCATGGCTTCGACAATTATTGTTGTTTTCATTGTATAAAAAACCTAATTTCCTTGCTTAATAGAAGGAAGATATGAAAACTACATTTCATGCTTTTCTGCTGCCTCCCTGTTAGGGAGCATTAGAGATAATCTCAGGAAAATTCGGTAAATGAGGGGGAAAGTAACACAAGGAAAGGAAGTAACCAATGAATTATGACTTACCCAATCCTAATTATTGTGCAAACTGAAACCCCCAGCAAATCTTTTAGAATATGACATTTTACTATTATTTCAATTAAGAGACAAAAGGTTGAGATATTTATATACCAACTCATGCCAGTCACTTGTTGATGTCTATTGATAGGGAATATTAATTCTCCAGCCTTTTTCATCAGCTATGCTGGTAGGTACAGATATCTATGTCCTCTAGAGAAAGCCCTTACACAATTGGAAATTGAACACACCATGCAATTACTAACACGGGAAACCTGAGAGGCTTTAACCAGGGCATGAATGGGGTTTATGATAAGGCTTGATAAATATAAAGAGGTTTCTAAAGAATTTGTGGAAAAATTCCATTATCATTCAATTGCATTTTTCCATGAACATTTTGAAGTCCCTTGTACTTGATACCAGGAATAACTGCATGAAACCTGCAAAAATATGGAGTATAAGAATTTGTTTGGTTATATTTTCTATCTTGAATGAAAATCTATACTTCTTGCCAGTGGGAAATGGAGGTCTAGCAGCCTATGGTATGCAGTACCAGTGTGATAATTGATCAATAGGAAAATCACCTGTTATTGATTATTAACAGATGCCTACAAAAGCCAGCTAGCTCCATGGGGAGAAACTGGCTTCTTTACTTTTCTTTCATGTCAGTAGTACAGACTGCAAGGACTGGGGTCTGGGTTGGTCATTTTTCAATACAGTATAGATAAGAAAGAAGGAAACAAATGTCAAGTTCGGGCCTTCAAGTCCTCAGTTCATATCATGGCCAGAAAACTGAACTTGTCCATGTTGTTAAGTAGCTATTAAGTGCCATCCAGTCTGTTTCTACTTATAGTGTCCCCATATAGCATTTCTGAAGAACATAGGATAGATTTGAACTGCCTGCCTTGTGGTTAGTAATTCAGTGCTTATCCTACAGTGCCACAACAGGACATAGAACTTTTCCATAGAAGCCATACTATAATCTCTTATTTCTTATAACAGCCAACACAACTTAACAAAAACTAAGGTCCCAAAATAATTTTGTTGCATGCATAATTGTAATTGAGGTTGGAGCCAAAACATTTCCAAGTTTCTTATGAAAGTCGAGGCATATTTTAGCAAGGAGTGGGATCCAGAAGCTTAGGACAGGGATATCAGTGTATATTTAGAAAAAGTTGAGAATCTTGAAACTATGCATCTCTGTTATGCTTGCTATTATTACAGGAAGGATACGTGAGAGTATCCTTGTCTAACGAGCATTATCACCTAAGTAAGTTATTTTACAAAATATCTGTTCTCAAGACTGACTCCAGACACAGCACTGTTTCTATACTGTAATCAGATCATCTGGTGGTATAATGGTTAAGTGCTCAACTGATAACTGAAAGGTTTGAGCCCAACGATTGGCCCATGGAAGAAAGATGTGGCATAAAGATTAAGTCTTGCAGACCTTTTAGGGCAGTACTGTTCTGCTGTTCAGGTTTGCTATAAGTTAGGACCAACTCATTGGCAATGGGTAATGTTATTCTTGTTAGGTTCTGTCAAGTTGGTTCCGACTCATAGCAGTCCTGTGTAGGGTTTTGACGGAGTGACTGGTGGGTTTGAACTGCTGATTTTGGAGCCAGCTGTGCAATGCTTATACTACAGTGCCACACCGGGACTGCAAGTAATGGGTAATGGACAGACTGTAATTACATTGAGATCTTAACATATATTAGAGGAACGAGTGTCAAGTCTTATCTGGATTGAAATAACTTATGCTCCAAAAATTGCAAGATTTTACTAATTTATTTTGGTAAAAACAAAGATAATGTGTTGGAATGAGTACTAAGCGTATTTATCTAAAGATGATGGAATCTATTATTAGGTCCTTATGGATTTATCAATACAGGTATGTTTACGGGTGATTCTAGGATTGTTATCTCACATACAGGGAAACACCTCAAATGGTTGGTTGATTGAAAATCAGACATATTAATGGCTTAATTGTGGAATAAAGCACTGGACTGCAAGGTCACTCATTCAAACCCACCAATCGCCTCTAGGAAACCCTATACAGGATCACCGTGAGTCAAACCCTAATCGACGACACTTACAAACCAACAATTTTATTAAGGTTGAAGTATCAGATGTTTCCCAAGCTTTGGATTACATGAAAAGGTTTGCTATTGTTGTTGTTGTTAGGTGTCATAGAGTTGATTATCAAAAACAGCAACCTTATGCATAACAGAACGAAATACTGTCAGGTCCTGCGCCATCCTCAAAACTGTCGTTATGCTGATGCCATTGCTCCTGCCATTGTACCAATCTATATCATTGGGAGTCTTCCTCTCTTTCTCTGTCATTCAACTTTATCAAACATAATGTCTTTCTCCAGAAAACTATCCCTGCTCATAATATGTCTTAAGTATGAGAGATAAATCTCACCATCCTGGCTTCTAAGGAGCACGGTGACTGTACTTCTTCCAACACCAGTTTGCTTGTTCTTCTGGTTGTCCACAGTACTTTCGATATTGTGCTCCAACACCATGACTCAACTGCATCAATTCTACAGTCTTCTGTATTCACTATTAAATTTTCACATGCACATACGGCTATTGAAAATACCATGGCATGGGTCAGGCGCACCTTAGTCCTCAAATTAATTTATTTGCTCTTGAACATTTTAAAAAGGTCTTGTGCAACAGATTTGCTTAGTGCAATACATCATTTGATTTCTTGACTGCTACTTCTGTGAGTATTGCAGATCCAAACAAAATGAAGTCTTTGACAAGTTCAATATTTTCTCCATTTATTTTTTATGTTACTTATTGGTCCACTGGTGAGGATTTGTTGTTTTCTTTACATTGAGGTGCAACCTATATCAAAGGATGTCGTCTTTGATCTTCACCTGTAAGTATTTAAACTCCTCTGTGATTTCAGCAAGCAAGGTTGTTCATTGTTGTTGTTATGTGCCATGGAGTCTGTTCCAACTCATAGCGACCCTGTACAGGGTTTCTGAGGCTGTAAATCATTACAGGTGCAGAAAGCCTCATCTTTCTCCTGTGGAACAGCTGGTAGTTTTGAACTGCTGACCCTGAGGTTCGCAGCCTAATTCGTAACCACTATCCTACCAGAGTTCCTTAAGCAAGGTTGTATCATCTGTATATTTCAGGTTGTTAGTGAGTATTTCTCCAGTGCTGATGCAATACTCTTCATATAATCTAGTTTGTTAGATTATGTGCCCAGCATACAGATTAAATAAGTATAAAGACAAAATACAGCAAAGGCTTAGGGGAACAGAAATGGTAGAGTGGAGCTGTCATGTTTGAAGTCTCCATTAAACCTCTCCCATTACACACATGCACTATGTCTACAGAGAGAGTTCAGTGGAAACTCTCTTCACTAAGTCATTCAAAAGACTTTATTAAAGAAAGGGCATCAATGTCCTCAAAAACATCTTTGATGGTTAACCTCTATAGGTTGGGGATAATGATGAGATGTGCCATTATTAAGATTGGCCCCCAGGTTTCAGTGAGGTTCATGGTACACTACAGTAACAGAGGAAAGTTCAGGTAGTTCAAGGATAGATTTCTCACCTTGTATTTCAGCAGGAGACCCAGGTTTCATTCCTTTCCAAGGTTCCTCATGCCCAGACATTACCCATCTCCCAGTGGTGGTGTTCTGAAGCTGAATAGGCTTCAGCAGGTGTTCTAGACTAAGACAATCTAGAGGGGAAATCTTACAAAAATCAGTCAGTAACGTCTTCCAAAAATCAGCCAATAAAGACTTTTTATCTGATCCTCAGTTGATCATGGGAACGGTGCAAGGCTGAGCAGTATGCAGATCAGGGTTGTAGGAGCTGGTTCAAAGACAGCTAATATTATCAATCCAGGACAATGGCTAAATGTTAACTACGACCTTCCAAAGACAAGATGGGTTTGACTACTGTAGTAGGCATCAAGAGTAGGGATGTTTTGACCCACAGGACTCCTTGCAATAACTAATTATGGTCCCCTTAAAAACAAAATAGATAAGCAATCTACTGGATAGTAAAAAATTAACTCAATAGGCCTGTGTTATTCAAATCCTAATACGCTAAAGAAAGGCTTATCATCATGACTGGTCCAAGGATTGTTCCTAGAAGATAACTTTTAGGCCCTTGGAATATTCTGCTTGATAATACCATTTTTGTTTGCCTGAGACTTTGAGCCGTGCTATACTAGTTTGAATAAGATAAATATATCAAAGAATTGACTTATAGTGAATACCTTTCTGTAGGAAGGGGTGGGATTGGAGTAGTAGAGTTCAGTCACACAGGTACTAACTGACCACCAATATTAACCCTTCTGTACACCAACGCTCACTTGAACTTCCTTGGTTGTCACACACAAGAGCTGGGAGAATTAAGTGCATCTCCCTGTGACTGCACTGAGAGGACACCTGGAGAGGTGGGCCTGGTTTCTCCTGGACTCATGTTCCTTTTCTTTTTGTTGATTCTGATCTGTGCTCTTTTAATACAGTGAATCACAATCATAGTCTAATAGCTTTTTGAGTTGGTGAGTTCATTTTAATAAATCATCAAGCCTGTGGACAATCTGGCAATCCCTGACACACGTACTAAAAGATTACTTGATCTATATGACAGAGAAAACTGTAGATCTGGTCTTCAGAAAGCTGACTCAGTAGCCATAAGGTGACGGCTTGACCTCTTTCTCAATTTCCTGACTTAATATTGTACATGGATAACCAAACGTTGATTAAAAGAAGACCCACTGCAAAAACAACACTACTAGAAGTGTTTCTGTAACTATTCCTTTTAGTGTTCCACAAAAGGTCTTGTGACCATTTATTTACCAGATATATGGCATGGTAACCACCCCCCCTAAAAACAAACAGACAAACAAACAAACAAAATAATGCTTCTGTAGAGTCAATGCTTAATAGGAAACAGTAGAACTGCTCCCTGTGGTTTTTAGGGCTATACATCTTTATTGACGCAGACAGCCTCATCTTTCTCTCATGGAGTCCCTAGTTACACAAACTTATCATTCTCTCATGCATTATTGGTTGGTTTGAGGCACTGACAGTCCAATGCTTTTTCCTCATCACCTCTAGGGCTCCTTTTATTGTGATGGTAAAAATGTAAGTGTTGAGACTGCACAGGAAGTATCAGAGTTTCCTACAATATAGTTACAATAGTAGCTCTGGTAGCACAGGAGTTGGCTGGCAACCTCAAGGTCAGCAGTTTGGAACTATCAGCTGCTCACAGGAGAAAGATGAGGCTTTCTGTTCCCATAAAGATTTACAGCCTTGGAAACCTTGTATACAGTGCTATGAGTTGGATCCAACTCCAAGGCATACCACCACCATCACACTGACTTAACAGACATGCTATTTTTGTTGCTGTTAAGTGCCAAGTGACTCAGTTCTGACTCAGAGCAACCCTGCATAGGGTTTCCAATGCCATAAATCTTTATGGAAACAGGAAGTTTCATTTTACTCCTGAGGAGTGGCTGGTGGGCTTGAACAACCAACCTGTGGTTAGCAGTCCACTGTGTATCCTACAGCATCACCAGACATGAGTACATATAATAAACATAAATCCTTTACATCTTTTTTAGAAGGTTTTTTTGTGTGGATTGAGTGAAGGTTTACAGGGCAGATCATCAGTTTTACATCCAACAAATCATACACCTTGTTACATTACAATGATTATAATCCCCTCCATCTACCATCAGTTAACAGTATTTCTCTCTATCCACTTTTTTTTTTTTTTTTTTTAAAAAAAAAAAAAAAAAAAAAAAAAAAACACCTCAGGAATATATCATAATTCACACCTTCAAACCACCAGCTCAGTCCCTCTCTTCCCACGAATCTAGAGTCCTCAGCCTCTCCCCTCTCTGTGACCCCCATCTCTGACTCAGTCTCTGGCATTGCTGCTTCTCTGGATAAGGTCCCACATTCTGCTTGTGCTCTTCTCCTTTGATGGTTCTAGGTTCCTCTGTTTCTGGACTGTAAAATTAACCACTCCCCTGTTTTTGTTACAAAACTTCTACCTTTACAATGGTGACAGTTGCAATTAGTCATGATAACAATTATTCACTATTGAATCATACGAATCTTATCCACATCTCTTTTCACCAGACCCATCTAGACAAGATGAAAACTATTTAGTGGGGACTCTTTCTTCCCCCACACACTCTTAAACTAAACTCTCTCTTGAAACCTTGTAAGTCAGTTACTTCATGCCTTCATCGCCCCCTCATTTTAGGTAGCCATTGTCTAAGTTGTCTGTCCCTATCTACCCTGGGTACAGAGGGGATAGTATTGATACTTTATGTAACAACTCCGTCCATCTCTGTTGATATTTAGAGTTACTACCTCCATGAATATAGGTCAGGTTCAACAAATTATAGCAATTTACCCTTGTTTCCTTTATCAAAAAATTTTTTGTTTTTGTAATCTTCCTCTAGTCGAGTTCTGATCATCAAGCCATCGAGGCTATGTCAAATGGGTACTGTCTGCAAGTTTGGGTGTTCATATGCATCTACCCTCACTTCATATTAGCTGGATGTTTCACTCTCAGCTCTAACCCTCTGTGGCTATGTCCTTGTCCATGGGCTCAGGTGTCCCCAGGTCTCACTAAACTTTGGACCAACCAGCCTTTCCTCTTCTCACTTATATCTCCAGGTCAACGGGACTCAATGGACTGGGGTTGAACTCAGCCCATTTCTTCATTGCTGCCTTCCCCCCTCTTCCACTCACCAGTAGACGAATGTGGTCGCCAGTAAGATTTCATGCTTATTCATGTTTTCTCTTTGAGTTTCAGTCTTAGAGCGGAGTTTGTCCAGAAGGAACTCAATTGCTTATCCTGATGGCTTCCTAGTGAACAGCTTGCTTATTCCTGTAGCACTCCTTTACATCTTAAAAGGAACTTTGTGGATTAAAAAGGATCAGCAGTCTCACTCAATTTGTAGAGAGCCTCCTTAAAATTGCTTACAGAGTACACTATTTAGGGGAAGAGGCATTATGTTTATTTTCACTATTTTTATTCTTGGAAATATGACTTAATTTTCCAGATGTATACAAAATTTTTGTACTGATATAGTAAATAAATTGTTATTAAATGAGGCACTATGGTTGCTTCACCAAAATAATAATAACAAAAAGTTCTACCAAGAGTCAAAAGAACATAAAATTTTGGCATGTAAAAGAAGCATATGACTCAATCATAAATCTTGTCTTCAAAATGACTGAACTATGTGGTTGTGTGTCTGAGTTTTTCCTGATCAACCTTGTGATCTAGGATTCTAACACAAGAATGCCTCAAATAAATCATTATCGTCTTCACCTGTTATTTTGACACATATAGTTTCTCAGGTCTCCTGGGACTTTTGTGTTTTTTCTCAGCAATCTGTGATGTTTCATTCTTGGGTCATTCTGGAAGCACTAGTTACCATTTGTTTCATGAACTTTGTTTCTTGCAAATTTCATCAAAAAAGAAAAAAAATCAGAACAAACGTCAAACTGTTGTTTATCTTCAAATTTCAAATGGCATGTCATAGTCTCTATTCACATTTTGAGCTATTATCTTTAAAAATCTTTTGAAAATTTAATATTTATTCTTCAAATATTACATTCAGAGATGGTTGAATAAATTTTATCTGATCTGATAATTATTTTATCTAACTTGTAGGGAATGGGTGACCTATGTCTTTCACCATAACTGATTTTTTTTTTCTCTTTTCTTATACATTGGGTGCCAAGTCAGATAATTTCTTATTCATTTATCCCCATATCATTTTTAAATTTAGGGGCATATTTAAGTTAATGTAAAAATTGCATTTATTTTTTACATTTATTTATTTACTTACTTTTTATTGTGAATTGAGTGTAGGTTTACAGAAAAGGTCATCAGTTTTACATTCAACAAATCCTACACTTTGTTTTTTTTCAATGATTGCAATCTCCTCCATGAAACAACAGTCATCTGCTTCCTCCCTGTAGCTCCTATTTACCTTCTCACCATTGTCCACAGGTCCATTTTGCCCCTTTGGTTTTGAATGACTGACCATCCCATCATTCATAGTGAACATATCTTTCTAGTGTTGCTGTTACCCTATATGCTTACCTCCTTCCTGGCTGAAAGTTGTTTCTTCTGTATACCTCTCTACTGCTTGGCTGGAAGAGGGTGTGTTCCTTTTCAGATCTGAAGGGTGATAGAGTGCCACAGTCTCAAGTTCTTCCAGTCTCTTTCTGACCAGTAAACCTGGCTCTTTCTTTGTTTTGTTTTGTTTAATGATTTTGAGTCTTGTTCCACACATTGCTGCATTCGATTTTTGCTATATATATTCTTCATTTTTATACCTACACAGAATGCCACCACCCACATTCATGCCACACATCTGTTCAGAAGAGAACATGATAGCAATTAGTAGTTGATCTCAAAAGTTCTGCTTTTGTTTGTTGAATCTCACTGTGATATCTTCTTGCTTTTTGTTGTGGTTAAGTGCCATTGAATTGATTTCGACTCATAGTGACACTGTATAGGGCTTCCAAGGAGCAGTGGGTGGGTTTGACCTGCACACCTTGTGATTCTTGGTCCAGTGCTGATCCTACAGCACCACACCAGAAAGCTCTATCTCTGGTACTACACACACTATTATTCTACTTTTGCAAATTAATAAAAAAAAAGAAAAGAAAACTTTTCATTAATCTATAATCAATCAATTTCCTTTACCTAATATATAAATTAATGAGTCCTGGTGTGGCGCTGTGGGTTAATGCATTGGACTGCAAAGTTAGTGTGAACCACAAGGTCAGTGGTTCAAGCTCACCAGCCACTCCTCAGAAACCCTATACAGGGTTGCTATGGGTTAGAATCAACTCAACAGCACTTAACAACAACAACCAAGTGTGGTGCTGTAGAATCAGCACTGGAGTTCTAACCACAAGTTTGGTGGATCAAATCCATTAGCTTCTCCTTGGAAAACCTAGACAGTGTCACAGTGATTTAAAACTGACTCGATGGCACTTAACAACAGCAATATAAAAAAATTAAAGACATTCACTTTGGGATAAAGGAAAGCCAGTTTTAAACAACATGATCTTCTAAAATGTCTTGATTAAAAAGTAAAATTTATTTCTACATGAATCAGAAAGACACCAGTCCCTGTTTCAAAATAAATCAAACGTAATATTTACCTAAGTCTCATGCTATAGATAATTTTATTTAGCACACAATTATTTTTATATAGTATATGTTTGTATACATCTTACTCTGCTTGTCTTCTACTCTGAATTCCAAATAGCATGTACTTCCTCATTCTTTGCTGATAGAGTTATCTTTGAAAGTCATTTTACAATTAATAGACTATTAAGGCAAAAGTAATAAATAACAACTTAAAACTTGAATTGACCTCTTTCAGTTACTAGAGCAAGCTACACATTATTGCAATGCATACACACAGACTAAGAGGAAAATAAAGTTCTGATCATTTTTCCCCACCCCTATGTCAACTTGTAGAATTTAGTCCAGCACACCTGGTGTGGCACTGTGGGTTAATGCACCAAACTGCAAAGCCATTTAAACTGCAAGGTTAGTGGTTCAGCTCACCAGCTGCTCCTCGGAAACCCTCTACAGGGTCACTATGGGTTGGAACTGACTGGACAGCACTTAACACCACCACCACCAACAACAACAACAGTTATACTGTGATATGACACATGCCTTCAATAGATTATCAATTCTAAATACAATTCATCATTTAGCTCTGTTCTCCTTGTACAGTTTCATAGTTGCTAAGATCATGGATCAATTACCTTTATGGCTGACAGTGACTGTTAACTTTATTTCCTACTTGACATAGTAAATAGAAGTACTGTAATGTAAACTACCATAAATTCCCAATGTCAAATATATAAATTGCAATAAATAACACACTCAACTGTTTTTTATCAGTCCTTTCTTGATTTTCTATCCCTTAACCTTCAGTGCCCTCTCTTTAATTTAAGGCATAAAGCCCAGGTCTTTAACCTAACGAATATCCATTCTTGGGCAATATTTGACAAAGTTGACCACTCTTTGGTTAACAAAAGTTTTAAAACCTTTGCTTTCATATATCACCAGATTTTCATTCTGCCTTCAGTTCCCTTTGTCAACCTGATTAATTTTTAAAATGAGTTTAAGCCCACTGCATTAGGCAAATTTGCTGCACAAGACCTCTTTAAAATGCTCAAGAGCAAAGATGTCAGTTTGAAGACTAAGGTGTGGCTGACCCAAGCCATGGTATTTTCAATAGTGTAATATGCATGTTAAAGCTGTACCATGAATAAAGAAGACAATAGAAGAGTTGATGCATTTGAGTTATGGTATTGGACAAGAATATTAAAAATACCATGGACTTCTAAAAGAGCAAACAAATCTGTGTTGGAAGAAGTACAGCCAAAATGCTACTTAGAAGCCAGTATGGGAGGACTTCATCTCTCAAATTTCAGACATATTATCAGGAGGGACCAGTACCTGGAGAAGGACATCATCCCAGGTAAAGTCGATGTCAGTGAAAACTTAGGAAGGCTCCCAATGAGATGGATTGTCACAGTGGCAGCAACAATGGGCTCAAGCTTAACAACTGTGGCGACGGCACAGGACCAAGCAGAGTGCATTCTGTTTTGTTTAAAGGTAACTATGAGTTGAAACTGACTTGATGGCTACCTATCAGCAACAACAAAATGACTGCTGTCTTTCCATCATCACGTTAAGGGTCATTTTGACGGGGCTTTTCCAACTCAGATTTCTGTTTACTTTTGGAATTTTCTGGTATATTTAACATTTTTCACCAGCACCATAATTCCAAGGTATAGGTTCTTTTTCTTTCTTCCTTATTCACTCTCCAGCTTTGACCTGCATATTGAAAATATCATAATTTGTGTCAGGTGCACCACAGTCTTCAAAGTAACATCTTTGTTTTTTAGTATTTTAAAGAGATCTTTTATAGCAGATTTGATAAATTCAATGAATCTTTTGATTTCCTAACTCCTTCTTCCATGGATGTTGATTCTGGATACACATATAATGAAATTATTGACAACCAAAATCTTCTCTCTGTTTATCATGATGTTACTTATTGGTCCAGTTGCAAAGATTTTGTTTCCATTATGCTGAAGTGTAACCCATACTGAAGACTGTAGTCTTTGATCTTCATCAGTAAGGACCTCAAGTCTTCTTTGCTTTCAGCAAGCAAGGTGTGTCATCTTCATATCACAGGTTTGTTAATGAGTTGTTCTTCAATCCTGATACCATATTCTTCTTCCAATAGTCCAGCTTTTTAAATTATTTGCTCATGATACTGATTGAAGATGTATGGCACAATTTCCTGATTTTAAATCATGCACTATCACTTGTTCTGTTTGACCAATTACCTCTAGGTCTGTTTACAGGTTCAGTGTGAGCCAATAATGTATTCTGGAATTACCATTCTTTGCAATGTTATCCACAATTTGTTACGATCCTCACAGTCAAATGCCTTTACATAGTCAATGAGACACAGATAAACATCTGTATGGTATTCTTTGCTTTCAGACAACATGCATATCATTCCTGCAGTGATATTCCTTGTTCCATGTCATTTCTAAGTCAAGCTTGAGTTTCTGGCGTTCCTCTACCAGTGAATTACTGCAATCAGTTAGAATCATATTCAGCAAAATTTTACTTGCATGTGGTATAAATTATATTGTTTGATAATTTCCGCATTCTGCTGAGTCATCTTTCTTTGGAATGAGCACTGATATAGATCTCTTCCAGTCAGTTGGTCAGTTGCAAATTTCCTAGCAGAGGTGAGTGGACACCTGCAGCACTGTATCTGTTTATTGAAATACATCAATTGGTAGTCCATCAGCTTCTGAAGCCATTTCCTTGCCAATGCCTTCAATGCAGCTTGGACTTCTTTCTTCAACACCATTTGTTCTTTATAATAAGCTACCTTCTGTTAAACTACTCTAGGGAATTTTAATTTCAGTTATATTTACTTCTAAGCTCCAGCATTTGTTTTTGATCTGATAATTTATTGGGATAATTGGTTTCTTTTGATAATGCCTATCATTTTTTAAAACTTACTTTCTCCATGCATTGTTTTATTTCCTTAAGTCCTTTGCCTTTTTTTTTTCTTTCAGTTTTTAATCATATTTTCAAAAGTTGTTTTAAAATTTCTATCTAGGGAGTTCAACATTTAATCTTTCTCAAGGATTATTTCAGTTGGCTTATTTTGTTCCTTGGAATAGGCCATTTTTTTCTCCTTCACTGTTTCTCTGACTTTTTGTTTAAAATAGGGCATTTGAATAACAAATATGAGAGTTCTAAAATGGGTGTCTTTCCTTTTACTTGGGGTTTGATGGTTTGTAGGTAATAACAATACTTACCTATTAGGTTGGTAAGATGATAAAATGAAATGAGATGTATAAATCTCTTAACAGTGTTGTTTATGCTATGTTTTCTATTAAAGTAATGTACTTAATTTTTTGTGACTCTCAACATAACAGAATCAATGCCTAGTAACATTTGTTCTTATTAACTATTGTGTGGAAAACAGATCTGTCTGTAAACCTTCACCTAATTCACTGGATTTTTCTGAAGATTTTTGCATGGACTTTGTGCATAATATTAGTCACCACTGAGTCAATTCTGACGCATGTGTGTCAGACTCTGTGTGTCACAATAGCATTGTGAACCATAGGGTTCTCAATGGTGAGTTTTTGAAAGATCACCAAACATTTCTTCCAGGCACCTCTGAGTGGACTTGAATCAGTAGCCTTTGATTATCAACTGATTATTAATTATTTTACACATAATAAGTTGTTGTTAAATACTAGTGACATGGACACTTCAAAGAGTGTCCATGTTCTGCCAATTGCATTAATTTTGTTATCCCTTTCTCTGGAGAGAAATAGCTTGAATGAGGCCTGTGACTGAAAATCCTGTTACTTTGTTGATTCTCAACAACACTGTGGTGACTCTGGGCCACGATGGTGGTGGTGGTTATGTGTCCTCCAGTCAGTAATGACTCATTGTGACCATGTACAGGGTTTCCAAGGTTGTAAACCTCTAAGGTAGCAGAAAGACTCATCTTTCACCAGCAAACACCTGGTAGTTATGAATTGCTTACCTTGAGGTTAGCAGGTCAATTTGTAACCACTATGCTACCACAGCTCCTTACTCTGCATTTTCAAATTTAAGGGTACAACTTTCATTCGAGAATCTTAAAAGCCAAATCAACAAAAGATACTGATCTGAGGAGCTGGGGATAGGTAAAGGAAGAGGAGGGTGCATCTAGGAGCTGGGGATGGGGAAAAAAAAGACCTTTTTCTTGAACATTCTAATCTACCTTTTGGAAATCTCATATTAAAATACACAGATATTATATTCTCTGTTGTTTTTGTGGTTGTTGTTAAGTGC
>NW_006408611.1:9054120-9058477 GCF_000296735.1 Chrysochloris asiatica
TGTGGTTGTTGTTAAGTGCCATTCTAGAGCATCACCCCACAAGACCATCCCAGGACTCAGTGCCAAGCACTAGAAGACAATAAAATAAGTAATTAGAACTAGAAATCTAATTAAAATAATTGTCTGATTCATTGATTAAATACATTTGAGTATTTAATTCATACATTTGCTTACATACAAGAATTACTAATGCTATATCTCCCTAGTTTAAATTTCCTAGAATTCAACTGTTGGTTTTGTAAAAATATAGGAGTTTGAAAACAATTTTCTCAAGTTATCTAAAGTTTGTATTTGTAGAATTTATTGTATGAATCACATTTTATGTATTGACTTGAATCTTCTCATGCTCACCTGACATGTTTCATTCGTTGCTGTTGCGGTTATTAATTCTGTGTGTAAACTGCTCAATTTCATGACAGCAATGGAACCTGGGAGAGAATCTCCTGATACCCATGCCTCCTGTCTCATAGTTCATAATCTTAACTTCCATAGTGGGGCTACTCTGTTAACCCCTAACTAAGCTCTTCAGTAGGAATTGGGAATGCTGCTATTTATTGTTCTGTAGAGGGAACCTTTAACTACAGTTATTTTAAGTGCATTCTCCCATTCTCCTACCTCTAAAATGACAGTTCTAAACAGTGTCTTGGTATATTTTCCAAGGGTTTGGAAGACCCAGCAATTAACTCTTAGCAAGTGACTAACTGGGTAGCATAACCTCAAATATATTTAAATTCTTTCCATCTCAATTCTAGACCTGTCTTGCTCTCATCCATTCTGGATTTGCATATAAGCTTGGATTTTATTGGAAGCTGGGCTAAGACGATGCTCATATTGTGTTGTTGTTGTTAAGTGCCATCAAGTCCATCCTGACCCATAGTGACCCTGTGTAGGGTTTCCAAGGAGCAACTCGTGAGCTGGAACCATCAACCTTGCAGTTCAAATGGCTGTGCAGTCTGGCGCATTAACCCACAGCACCACACCAGAAATTCAATGCTCATATACTGGTGGTTAAAAGCATTAAAGTGGCATTTCCCTTCTATGTATTCAAGGCAATTTGATAAGATCTACCCATGGACAAATTAATGGGAGAACTATTTGTTGTTGTTGTTAAGTGCCATTGAGCCAGTCCAACCCATACTAACCACAACCATGTATAGGGTTTCTGAGGAGCAGCTGGTGAGCTTGAATCGCCAGCCTTGTGGTTCAAACCAACGTTGAGAGTCCAGTACACTAACCCATATGTAGTATAAGAACTGAAGTCAAACCAGTTTGATCTGAAGCATATGGAAATATCACCCTACCTCCAAACACTTTCCTTCATTGATATCCATATGAAATAAGAAAAATGGTGCTAATGAAAATAACATTATTGAATCCACTAATCTATGTGAAATTCTAGTTGTCATATGTTTTGTTGTTTAATCCAAATAAAAAATTAATGAAATGTCATATAACTAGTAGTACAGATGTCTTTGTTATTATTGTTGCTTATAAGAATTATCTACTTTTTTAAATTTTAAGTTGAGCTAGTGTCTGAAACAGGGAATGATAAACTTTTTGCTAAAGAAGCAGAGAATAAATACAGGCCAAGAGGCAAAATTAAGGATATTACGTAGGTATTTATTTAAGCATTTAAAATTTAGCTATTTATAATGTAAAAGTCATTCTCTGTTCACAAGCAGTATAGAAAACAGGTGGCAGGCTAGATTTGGCTTTGGACTTTGTGAATCTCTGTTGTAAATGTATAAAAATGTGAAGTGCCTTTGTACATGCATTGTGTTATTGACTGAGACAACTCTGAAATGGTAGTGTAACACAAGACTTAATTAAAAGACTTGACATTATTTTAGTAAAGGCAACTAATCAGACACACAAAACAAGTATCACACAGGATGATGCTGAAAGACATACCACTTGTTTTGCGAGTTTGATCCTTCTGACTTACAATTCTTAGATATTTTGATGAGTTCTGATATCTTAAACTACAACATTATGCACACATTTGTTTAGTGATTACTATATGGCTGACAATGCACTAGACCCTTTACCTCATATATTATCTCATTGAATCCGAGAAATAGCTCGGCAAGATTAGTGTCATTAAGTCAGATATAATTATTAGATGACTGACTTTTCATCAGCTTAAATAATCCATATAGCCAATAAGTGGCATAAGTAAGATTTAATTACAGTTTGTTCTGAAAGTTCCTTCTTTAGAAATATGGACACAGGAGGTCTCTAACTAGACTTCTGATACCACAAATTTAGAACCACAGGATTTGTAAAAGAATTTTTAAAATTATTTATTAATTCACTGAATTAAAAAATCACATATTCAAACATAAAGTTCTTTCTTGATGCTTAGTACCATTGAGTTGGTTCCAACTCATAGTGACCCCATGTACAACAGAATGAATCACTTATCAGGTCCTTTGCCATTTTCACAGTTGTTCCATTTTGAACCCACTATATCAATCCATCTCATTGAGGGCCTTCCTCTATTTTTCTGACTCTATTTTTCCAAGCATGATTTCCTTTTCTAGTAACTATTCTCATTTGATAATATGTTCAAATTAAGGGATAAAATAATGCAAAGGGCATTTATTTCACTGAAAATTGTATTGTAGTTGTTAGGTGTTGTTGAGTGAGATTCCAACCCATATGCACAACAGCACAAAACACCTTCCAGTCCTCTAATATCTTCTTAATTGCTGCTGTGCTTGAGTCCATCCTTGTTGCCTCTGAGCCAATTAATCTAGCTTATGGTATTCTACTTGTATTCTCCTTCCACCTTACCAAGTATGTCGTCCTTCTTTAGGAACTGATCCCTCTTGATAACATGTCAGAAGTATAGAGATGAAGTTTGGCCACGTTAGCTTCTAAGAAACATCTGGTTGTACTTCATCCACTAAGATTTGTTTGTTCATCTGGAAGTCCATGGCACCTTTAGTATTCTTTCTAACACCATAAATCAAATGCATTTAAAGTCTTGCTTATTCATTACCCAACTTCCACATGCATACGAAACTACTGAAAACACCATGGGTCAGGCGCACCTTAGTCTTCAAAGTGACATCTTTGCTCTTGGACACTTTAAAGAGGTGTTGTGCAGCAGATTTGCCTGATGTAATACTTCATTTGATTTCTTAAGCGCTGCTTCCATTAGCGTTGATGGTGAATTCAGGCAAGATGAAGTCTTTGACAACTTCAATCTTTTCTATATTTACATGGATGTTACTTATTGGTCAAGTGGTGAGGGTTTTTTTTTGTTGTTGTTGTTGTTTTACATTGAGGTGCAACTCATACCAAAGTCTGTGGTCTTTTATCCGCATCAGCAATGTTTTAAGTCCTCTTTGCTTTCAGCAAGCAAGGTTGTATCATCTGCATGCCGCACGATGCTACTGAGTCTTCCACCAATTCTGATGCCATGGTTTTATTCATATATCCAACTTCTCAAATAATTGGTAAGCATACAGATTGACTAAGTATGATGAAAGAACACAACACTGGTGCAAAATTTTCCTAATTTTAAACCATTCAGTGTTCTCTTATTCTGTTCAAATAAATACCTCTTTGTCTACAGGTTCCTTAGGAGCACAATGAAGACTTCAGGAGTACTTCTCTGAACATTGGGCAAAGCTTGTCATGAATCACACAGTTAAATGACTTTTCATAGTCAATAAAGCACATTTAAACATCTATCTGGTATTAACTGCTTTCAACCAAGATCCCTTGTTCCACATTCTTGTCTGAATTAGCTTGAACTTCTAGAAATTTCCTGTCAATGTAATGTTGCAGCTGTTTTTAAATTATCTTTTGTTGTTGTTAGGTGCCATAGCGTTGGCACTGACTCATAGCAACCCTATGCACAACAGAACGAAACACTGCCCAGTCCTGGGTCAACCTCACAACTGTTGCCATGCTTGAGCCCATTGATAACTGCCACTTTCCCAAACCATCCCGTTGGGGGTCTTCCTCTTTTTCTCTGACCCTCCACCTTACCAACATGATATCCTTCTCCAGAGAGTGTTCCCTCCTGACAATATGTCTGAAATATGAGAGATGAAGTTTGACCATCCTGGCCTCCAAGGAGCACTCTGGCTGCACTTCTTCCAACCAGATATGTTGGTTCTTATGGCAGCCCATGGCACTTTCAATATTCTTCTCCAACACCATAACTCAAATGCGTCAATTCTATGGTCTTCCTTATTCACTGTCCAGCTTTTGTACGCATATGAGGTTATTGAAAATGCCATAACTTGGGTCAGGCGTACCTTAGTCGTCAAGGTGACATCTTTGCTCTTCAATACTTGAAAAAGGTCTTGTGCAGCAGATTTGCCTAATGCAATATGCCTGC